>NC_138585.1:27092217-27207217 GCF_964289735.1 Phaethon aethereus | reverse complement strand
TGGTGCCTAAGCCGTCACAAGGGTGTCCCAAGGCCAGGAGATCAGGTCTGAAGCATCCTAGTCCTATCGCTGACTAGTCTGTTAGAAAAAAATTAATCTCAAGACTAAGACACGTTTAAATGGGTGCTCATTTTGTGTCCTTGAGCGGACTGTGAAAGGCACGTTATTCTGCAGGATCTCCTTCAGCTTGTGACTCCTTCCCAAGCCGCCATCCTCACGCCCTGCTGGCCTTCCCCGCTGCGCCCAGCCCCACCGGGCCCCAACGCGACGTGGGGTGTCTTCTTTAAACCCCACAAAACTCCAGCTTTATGAGATTGAATGAGAAGAGGATGCTGCACTGATTGTTGCATGTTGACCGCTGATGGCCGCACCATGAAGCTAATAAGAAAATCTGGCTTTTAATGTATTGATCGTAGCTATCTGATTACGCTAGGAAAAAGGTCGGACAGAAAATGCCAATACAGGTGCAAAACTTGAAAGCAAATTAATGCTTTTCCATCATCACAGTTCCACCTCCAGCCAGCAAAGAGGAGCAACGGGAAGCGGAGCGACACACAGAGAAGATGCTGCAGCAATGTCCTCTGCTTTCTACTGTTTTTTCCTACTGCACGTGAAGTAGGGAAAAGTGTGTTATCACTCCCGCCGTGGTCGTGTCTTGTTTAAATACTTGCAGCCCGTGCTCTAGTCTGATGTGCTCAGAGGCCAGACCCCTGAAATGTGGGTGCTAGGACAGTCAGTGGGGCTCCTCAACTGGATGCACACAGGAGAACTGATGCCAGGAACCCGAAACCGGGACTCATTTTCAAAACACTAAGAAGAGGTCTGAAATAATGGTTACGCTATCCTGGTTTTAAGTGAATCGGGAAGTTCAGAAAGCAAAAATACCATAAAAGTCAGAGACGCACACACCATGGCTGTCCTTTGACAGAAGGATTATTATTGAGGTTTGGATGTTCATCTGGACCTGGCTGTCAACCAACGCTCACCTGTACAGGGTTTGTAGCTTGGGTGAAAAATAAATGCAGTGAGGAAGACCAATAAGAGATCTCATAGAAACATACAAAAGGAAGCAAATCAATACCAATAAACTGCTTCAGATGGTGATTAATTAATAGCAATTAATTTTGAAAAGAAGAAGATATTGACTTAAATTGACAGAGGGGCTAACCTTTGAGCAATTCAGAGAAAATGTCTTTAAAACAGAGTGATTAAGTTGTAGAAAGTAATAAAAAGGCTACACTGCCTCCAGGATGAGCTGAACCCAGCTTGGGAATGATGTCAGGAGAGCCTCTAATTAGACACTGGAGCTTGATAAGGTAAATTGATTAGCTTGGCTCTGCCAGATGGGAGTTAAACAGTCATCTTACTTCTAAACGTGTCCTCGGTATCAGGATAGGCAAATTCCTGCAGATCTTTTAAAAACTGCTAACAGCTTTGCAACCCTGAGGTGCTACAGCAAGGAAGGCTCCGTACCTCACCTCTCCCGAGGTCGTGGGCTCTCCAAAACTTCCTTATCCGTCCGAAAGCGAGTATCCAGATTCTACCATCTCACCTAGGGCCTGCTGTCGGGATACGGACTCAGGCTTTGCTGAAGGCCATTTTTGCGGGTTCCCGCAGTACGAGGAACCTCGGGGCGTTTTGGCAAGCCTTTCCTTCTGGCCCGGGCGCACAGGTTGTCTTCTTCAGGGGAGAAGCGCCCCAGAGCCAGCCTACACCAGAGTCAAGTCTGGATTAAGTTGAGAGTGAATTAAATGAATTGTGAACTGATATTACAGACATAAGGACTAAACTCCTCCACTCGCTGGTAATTAATCATGATCGGCGGTCATGGTAGGGCTGAGCGCAGCGATGGGTCTGGGCGAGCTGGCAAGGCCCGCGGCCGCAGCAGACATGAGTCAACCTCAGTCTTTTGACTTCTCATTTTCATGAGAATGTAAATTAATGAAACACTTCTGAAAATGAAAGAGTGGCATCTGGTAGCTCTTTGTGGTGGGGGCAGGGAGACACAACAGCACAGCAGGCCAAAACTATATTTTGAAGATCTTAATTTCTTATCCCCTTTCTTTCTTCCTCGGCATTTTGAAGTCCTGGCAGATCATTTGAAGAAAATCATAACTGTAATCAAACAAAGCTAATTTCCCAATCTTCATAAAATACATCCCACATAATGACCCTCCGTCACAACAGGATGCTCGGAAATTCCTGAAATCTCCTCCTGCTGAGAGCTCCCCTCGGGCAGGAGAGCCCGGCTGCTGATTTTCCGAGGAAGAGGCTATTTCTTTTTTCGATAGCTTTGCTCTACCTCTATTCTAGAGCGAAACCGCGATTCAGAAGTTGGAGGAAATGGTTAAGCACAGACATATTGTCTGAGATGCAGCATGCGGGCTCTAACGTTATCTGAGCGCTCTGCGGTTTTGGAAAAGTAATGTTGTTACCCAAAATATGCGACGTGCAGAGAGTTTATAGCTGGTTTTCACAGGTCCGGCGGGCGCGCGGCCCCCGGAGCAGGCACGGGCGTTGTGCAAACCTCTGCAAATGGAGCTGTTTACTAACAATATTTCCTAACAGACAATTAAAAGCTGATTTATATAAAACTTTAAAAATAAAGGAATTCTAGAAACGTTCTCGGCTCGTTTTGAAATAGCTCGGTTAAATGTCAGCAGATGACAATATCATCCAGCAACAGGGAGCTGAGCCCTGTTTTGAAAAACAAATAGCGGTGATTGGATTCAGCTGCGCAGCAACGGGAACTCTGGAGAAGCCCGGCCAGGGCTTCCCCCCGAGGGCCGCGCGCTCCCGCCCGCCGGCTCCCGCACTGCCACCCCGCATCGAGCGGGACGCGCCGCCCCAGAGGGGCCAGAGCCTCGCGGAGCCGCCCCAGCCTGCCAGCGTCCCCGTTCCGGGCAGAATAAAGACGTTTCGGTTGGCGGAGATTTAGGAAGGATCCCACGGCACGATCGGATTTCTCCCTCCGAGCTGAGAGGCTGAAGACAGCTCTGTCTACAATGGCTCGCAGAGCAAATTATTGTTGAGACTAAAGACCTCAAATGACCTTGTAGAAAGAAAAAATTGTTATGGGAAGGGAAAAAAACCCACCCCAAATGGGTCTATTGTTAATAGCTGGCACCATTATAAAGTTCGCAATTGGTAACTTATTTAAAGGTTATTTTTCTTCAGATTTTTTTTTTGCTTTGTGCAAATCTAGCCTGAAAGGAACGCCATTCTTTCAGACCTCTATCAACATTTACGTTTGCAGTCATGAACAGCCCCTAAACTTTTATTTGAGCAATAAAGACAATTGCAGAAAGCAGATCCAAATTCTGATAGGGCTTTTTAAAAAACAAATAAACAGCCCCCGGCGGGATTTGAGCCCCCGGCTGCAGGACCGCGCCGAGGAGCGGGAGCTGGACAAGGGAGCATTTCTCCGGGCACGCCGGGGCGCAGAAGCGAACCAAACCAGTTCCCGGCTGCTCCAGCAGAGAATAAGAAAAGCAGACGAAGCGCGCGGCCCTGAGAGCTAGATGAGGTTTTTAAATTTCTTGTGGCATTATTAATCTCCAACACCGCCTTTCAGCACCGCTAACCAGCGCTGCGGGTTTTTCAGTACGATTTAACCCGGCGCTGCTCCTGACGGCTCGGCAACGTCGGCTTTCTCCCCGGCTCCTACGGAAGCTGGTTCGGTGGTGCTCCCTCCAGACGTTGAGGGGTGAGGACGTACCGCATCTCCCTGGAACCAGCCAGGAGGCTTCTCCTCCTCGCCAGCGAGCCCGGAGCCACGCGGCCCGGGTCACCATCCAGCGCCAGCCCCCCGCAAGGAACTCCCAGCCTGGTGGAGCCTCAGTCGGTGAAAAAGGAAAAAAAACAACCGACAGAGCACAGGACCGTTTTAAATGTCAGTTGATCTCAGTTTCGAATATCAGCCTAATTCAGGTTTAAATGTCAAGGCCCGATTTGCCTCCGATTCACGTTAAAATGGTGCCAGCCCCCTCCCTCCCGCTGCGGTCCCTGCCGGCCCCACGGCCCCGCGCCGCTCGGCCGCGCCCTGCGTCGCGGCCCGGGACGGCCCCAGCTCCCGACGCCTGGCCGCCGCGGCCCTTCGTACCACGCGAACTCTGCCGGCTCCCGCGAAGCCCCGGGAACACATGTTTGATAGCAGCTCTGGATTTCTGGGTCAAGATTTGCAGCAAAGGGAGTTTTATAATAATATTTTACTAGCTGTAGCATGCGTGTTATTATACGGTTAAGAACAAGATGGGAAACATATGTGTAGTTATTATTTGCTGCAGAAGTTAAATTCCATCAATGACCACAGAAGTATTTACGTTTACAGTTTGTAATGAAAAACTGAATTATAATTATGGATTTGCAGAAGTGCAAGTACAATATCACCGCAGCGTTTGCAAAAAAATGCTAATTCCCCATACTAAAGCTCCCAGTCGATGTGCATCTTGACAATACAGGGACACCTCACCTCATAAAGCTTATGCAGCATGTCCAGAATCCTCTTTTTATGATCTAACTCATGCAAAAACTTTAATAAAACTGTATTTACTTTTCCAAAGGCATGTGAGTGCACACATGTGAAAGGATATATACAGAATGTCTCAGAAAGGGGTAAAAATGTTAGACTTCATCAGAGAGAGGAGTGAGATGGGAACACATCTACCAAGCAAAGGCCGCAACGTTAAGTCCTTGGACCAGAGACATCAACAGAGATCAACACGGTCCTTCGACTTCTTGAAAGATGACATCTTCTCCTGCTGAGGAATCCTCTGTGGTGGCTGAGGACACAGCAGATAACTCTGCAGAGCCTGGCCTTTCAGGAGGCCAAGGCTGGGGCAAGGCACGTCTCAGCGATGTGTCCCACCACAGCAACCATGCTCATCCCACGGCCGGTGTCCTGCCCCCTCACTGGGGACACTGGCAGGGGACACCGTGCTGCCAGGCCACCAAAACCCCTCGCAGAGCTCACCACCCCTGCACCAGAGTTTCTCTAGGGAGCAACGTGTCTTTGTTTTATCCAGATTCGCCTCATTTTTAATACGTTACGGAATAAGCGAATGTGATCTTGGTTTGAGTTCTGGTCGTTTACATCCAGTCAGAATTGAGGGTAAGGCCAGGAATTTTTCACATTTTGTCTCCAAAAGCTCCTATAGAGACAAATCTCGCTTCTGTGAGAAGTCCTGGCCTCTCCAAAGCCCTCAAAGGCAAGAGTCCAGAAAGTGGCTCCTATCACTCCAGCTGCCGTGCAAGAAGCTAATGTTTTACGGGATAATTTTCATCCTTCAAAACAACATTTCAAATATCACTTATGGGTAGAGATATTTTCTGTCAGGCTAGAAGGTGCTTTGATGGCCAGAGGAGTTGACTAGCCATCATTCTCCACGGCTTTGGTCACATTGGTCCTTTCCCTAGTGCTAGGAAGGCGCAAAGGCCCTCTGGGACCATCCGTAGGGTCAAGATGTTCGCAGTCTTGAGAGGTGTGCCTCTCCCATCACCCACAGATGACTCCAAAGCCATTTCAGAAAAATCCAGGTGCCCAGTGTGGGTTCTTCTCAGAGGACCTGGGAGACTTCGCGCCAGCAGACTACAGTGCTACCCGCCCTACCACAGCGCTGCTGACCAGGTGATGATGCCTAAATCCAATGTTTGATGGCCCAGATGCTATTAAAAAGTTTTTCAAAAACGCTGTTTTAATAAAGAGAGCTTATTTTTCCGTGCTTGGTCTAAGGGTATGGCAGCAAAACTAAGACTAACTGAAGTAAACTAACGCCTGAGCTCTACTAATGAGCAAAAAAATACTTCAGTATGGCTGTCTCCAACGGTGGGTGATGACTTTTTATTGATTAGGTTGAACAGGATTGGTCTCTAATTATGTGAGCCACTGACGGTCTAAAAATGTTAGAGAAAACTTGCAGTTGGAGCTACATGGGAGGTTATTACACAAGCTTTTTAGCACTGGAGGCCAGGATTTCCCTTTTAATCAATCATAATAATCTGGTTTAAAGGACTAATTGAGCACACTTCATTTTGCACACCATTTCACTGTAGCCGGGTGGCACAGGAGCCTGGCGTGGAGTGACGTGGCTCCGCAGACCACCATAGCTGCTCTCTGACCTATAAGGGGCTAAATTTCTAATGCCTTGGCCACCTTCTTGAGTGGTGTTATCCTCTATGCAGTAGGGAAGAGCATTTTAATAACGAGAAACTTAAAAATTATATATATGTATCGGTAGAACAAGCTGTCACACCTTCAATGAAGATAACAGATTTGTACATGTACCTAAAATATTCATGCAACCTTTGGAATTTAAGCTTATGGCATAATAGCATGTGCACCATAATTCAATCTAATTGTGTAGGCAAGCTGTAAAACTGCTATATCTCTGATGGTTTACTGTGCGGAAAAAAAAAAGGATGCTGTTAAACCTTCTTCGCTGACATCTAATGTTTCAGGTTTTTAAAAATATTGTATAAAGACTGAGATTTATTTCCTAAGATGTTTCATTAATGGTTGTGGCAGGCAGCTGGCCTGAGGTTTGACACACAATAAAATCCATGTCAAGAATATTAAAGATAGTGCAAAAGATAACTATGAATTTACATTCAAACAGGCTTTTGACAAAGCCATTGCAACAGGCTCCTAATCAGGTCTTGAGACCTAGCCTGCCCTCTCTTTAAACCCGTGATCTTGAAAAGGAGCTTTAAATTGGAAATTATTACACATTAAAACCTCAACATGGGCCAGATCGAAGCGGATCGATATCTTGCCGAGCACAATAAATCAGCCTGCTGCTCTGCGGTTACTGTTTGCTGAACATATTTAAATTTTCTTGTAACAAATTAATTCCAACATTTTCTCTTGATTGAATTAGGGCAAGTGTTGGAGCTGTCACAAGTATTTCACTGCTTCAGGGAGACAAATTGCTCGTCTGGACATGGGTAACAAGCCAAAGTGTTGAGTCCCTGATAATCTTTCCACTAATTCTCCATTACAGCAAAATGAAGCCATAAATCACCGTGACAGCTGATCGATGCAAACATTGTTTCCGCCATGATTGCCAGCGCTCCCCGCGGACTCACTGTCCGCTCACAATTCGCCGAAATTACTCCCCGGGCAGCCTCCCCGGGAGCTCGGCGAGCCTCGCGCCAAAGGCGCGCCTGTCGCAGAAGTAACCATCTCATTTCGGGTCTCAGCCCGCTCGCCAAATAGCAAATATTAATCAAAACGCCCTATTTAGCTACCGGCCGGGTAATCTTTTAAAGCTAAGAAGCGTTCCTCCGGTAATCATTCTTTCGGCAAAAAAAATGAAATTTTAAAACTCCTGTTTTATAAAATATATCTGCGGGAATGTAACCACGTCAGGCTCCAGCCCTGTCACTTTCTCTTAACTAACTAGTGGCAACTTGGATGAAATTACTTGACCCTTTATCGAGTTCTGCTAATGTCTTCTAAAAAAGAAATTAAACCACCCCGTGGCGTGCCCTATGGCGGCTCTCCGCGCACATTTAATTCCAGGAAAGATGTATTAAGTAGTTCTGCGCAGAACTAATTCACACGCCGAGCCGGCTGCGCCCGCCATCCGCCTGCGTAATGTTGCGGCACCCCCGGCTCCGACCGGCGCCCGGCCGGCCGAGAGCCCGGCGAACAGCCCTGGAAAACTGCCTGCGGGGCTGAGCAGCCCCCGTCCCGACGGGAAACCCCGGCCGAGGCGGGAGCTGACGCGGTGCTCCGAGGGAGGGAGGGTTGCTCGGGTACCGTTTCATCGCCGAGCAGGGACGCGGCAAGGGGGAAAGATGGAGTAGGAGCTTGTAGGAGAAGCCTTACTCCCACGCAACGAGCCGTTTGCATAGCCGGGGTAACGTGATAAGGATAAAAATAATGTAGAGGCGGTTCCGAGAAAGCTGTGGACCCACAGCGCCGGACGCTTTCCCCGCGCGCGGGGCGCAGCGCTGCGCGCCCGGGAAGGCGAAGCGCGGAGGGAGCAGCGCAGGGACCCCCGGCGGGGGCCGCTCGATGTGGGGTGATGCCGCGTGGCCCCCCCCAGCGCGGCTGAGCGCGGTCGCACCTCTGCACCGCGCCCGGTTGGACGTCACAGCCCAAAATCGTCCCGGCCACCAGGGCAACCTCGCCGCCCCCAGCCCACTCCCTCCAGGGGAGCTGGGCCTTCCCCAAACCCGCTCTGGGGCCTCCCTCGGCCCCAGCAGCTCCTCCAGGAGGGGACCCTGCTCCGGACGTGCGAGCAGCGCTGGCAGCTCGGGGGTTCCCGCAAAGAACCACCAGCGTGTCGCAGACGTCACGAACGAGGTATTCCCTCCCCTGCGGAGAGGGGTGACAAGTGTGCCGCAGCGCAGACGCGGCCGACAAGACCCCTGCCAGTGGATAACAAGGCAGTTCAAAATATCAAGGCTCCAGAGCTGGATTATTTTAGGTACGCAATTACGCTGCGTTACCAGCTCTAAAACTCCGTTGTCACAAGCGGAAAAGGCAAAGTATGGCCAAAAAAGAAAAACCAGCAAGCGGGTAACAAACTCTGTTTCCTCATATGAGGTGCTTCATCGCCTCAGCGTTGCAGGCTCTCCGTTCCACAACATCAGGCAAAAAACTCTTAACGTGTTACAAGAAACTACGTGGAGGCGGTCGCAATGACCTATGCGCAAAAAGAGCCTCTTCCGAGACGGAGACGCTCGCCCCGAGCCCAAACTCATCCCCCAAATGCCCCACAGCCCCCAGCTCTCCCCCCACGCAAGCGTGCCAGGGACCCGGGGAGCTCGTCGCAGTATTGGACGCGAAGGGTGAAATGGTTAAAATGCATCCGTCACCGTCCCTCAACCGATCACGGGTTGGGATCACCGGTGATCGTTAGGGAGGAGGGAGGGATAAAAGAATAGCAACCCTCTGATTGAAGGACAGCTTTAAAAAATGCCACTGCCGCGTCGTTCCCCTATTGGAGACTTTCATGCGCTACAGGTTCCACTCTGGAAACGCTTATCGTCGTTGAAATACACTTAATTAAGATAGGCTTAATTGAGACTAATTGAAATTCCACCACCACTACCACAGCAGTAAATTAAAAAGGAGGGAAACGGATCAGAAAGGATGTTTTCTCGACATCGCTAAACTTCAACTCGTTTTGCCGTTACAAACTGGAGCTCTGGTAATAAAAAGTCTTGCTCTTCTGCGGTAATTCTGCATATTCGTATGTTGTCTCTAAGAAAGAGAATCTGTTATTTGCAAAGAAACAACCCTAAAAAAAATGCCGGTCAAAGCCATTACCATGTCTTCACTGATGCACCGCACGTAAATCTGATTTATGTTGGTTTAAACAGTTAAGAAATCCCCGAAATAACTTCATTTATTATTTTATTGCCTGATTAATGGTTCAGAGCAACTGATTTGTAGCTGAAGTTTTACCAAATGCAAAATTAAAATAATAGCCTTTTGTAAAAATGTTTGGTATTTGTTCAATTATGTGTTTAAAACTGAAACAAATATAAAAACTTCAATAAATATATTTTCTTCCAAGAAATGACACACTGTGGGCTTTCTGTTATTGTTGGGTTTGATGTTTTTGCCTCTAAGGAGGTCAGCAATATGGAAACATAAAGGCCAATTTAATTTGTGCATCTGTGGCTGCCAAGTATTTTAATTCCGACAGCTGTGACTGAAGAGTTAATATTTTACTTGTCAAAATCCAAAAGAAGGCCAGTGAATCACTCTAATTCTCATTAAGAGGCTTCCCCCCAGTAGCACCCTAATTCAAAATAATGAAAGTAGAGACTGAGTGCGATTCTAATACCAGTTGAGACCTATCTTTTAATATTTCTCTAGTGATGGATTAGGGATCGGGGAAATTCATCTCAGATCATAGAGCCTAATTTAATAAGGGATCATTCCAAGAGTATTGCATTTTATAATAATGTCATTTAATGTGTCGTCTTCCATTTTTACTGTCCCATATGTATGCTTACATGATGGTGCCATAGGGATAAACTTTTAAAGAACCAGTATCATTTTTTGTCCCAGGTTCTTCTTAACAAGGAAGTTTATCAATGATATGGTCTATTAGCGAGCTATTATAATTGCGGAGTAGTTAAGAGAAACAGTGGAAGCCAAGAGAATGGTTACGCAAACGACAGTTTCAAACCCTGGAGTGAAGGGAAAGGAAGAACATTTAAAAGTAGATTAAAATCCGATTTTCGTGTCTAATACAATAGTGCCATAACATGAAAAATGTTTTAAACGCATGATGATAAAATAATTTTCCCCTGTAACAACATCTACATGCAACATTTCCCACTTGCTTGTTTGGTGTATTCCTGTGATTATTTGGGTAGACCTCATTGCTTGCTTGGGTTTTTTATGGCCATTTTCCAATGCTGTCTTCCCCAAAAGTACGGTGATTTGCCGTTTTGTGAGGGCAGCAAATTATCAACAACCTATATATTGGATTGGACTTTTTAATTGTGTATTAATATTTGGACTGTATTTAATTGGTTCTGTTATTTGTATTTCTTGGCATTGCACTGAAGGGGACATTCTTGGCAATTCCTACAACACCACCTGAGCTACTGAAGGACACGAAACAACCCAACCACCTAAACATCAATATATTGCTATCAGCTAGAAGTTGTACAGCTGCAGCCTGAGCTTTGCGTAATCACGCTTCTATCGCACAAGGCCTTTACGAAAAATGGTGTTATAATGAGAATTTTTGTGCCAAATACATTCATGTGATTACGTCTTTATTTTCAGGTAACAACTCCACAGCTTCACTGTAAGGTTGGACAGAATTAGATCAAATACAGACAACCCAGATAGGAACCAGTTGAGTAATAACCTGCTGTAAACAATAATCTAATTACAGGAGTTCTTCCAGCATTGAAGTGTGTCGTTCGAAGGGGAACACAATTAATACAAAATGAGGTTTTTCATATTTTCTCTTTTCTCCTGTGTATTTTCACAGTTTTGTTTTCTTTAGAATATTGTAACTCGTGGTATTTCTTGTACTTTTTCTCATACAACTCGATTTAGTATTCTTGTCGAAAATATTCTTTCTTGATATTTCTTTTGATTGCCTTCTTTTCTTCTTTGCATTTTACGTCCCCATTTGTCTGCTGACTGTTTTTATTCTCTTCCATCTCCTCTTCCTTCCGTTTTACCGTCTTCTCCTCAAGTCAGTTATTTCACACTTTTTTGGGTTTAATTTCTGAGTCTCAACCATTGGCTAGTTTGTAAAACTCTCTTTACAAGTTGAAAAGTTTCATCTCTATTTTATAGCCTAGTGTTGGGGTTTTTTTCTCACCATGTTATCTTTTCATGTGTTAGTGTATTGTTTGTTAAACTAGTTTCTTTTGATGAAATATCCAAAGTTATTCCTCCAGTAGGAATGCTACGTACGTATATGCCCGGCATCTGGAACCGCTTTAGGGACTCATTCAGTTTGCGAAGAGAAAATGATATTTATAATTGTTTTAAATCAGGAAAAAAACCAGTGTCTGGTTGTATCAAAAATAATTAGAAATGTCTAGTTTATATTAAAGAATTAGAAACAACAAAAAAAACCCCACGGGGCTTTGAGGACTGCTTTTTAATGAACGTTGCCTGCGTGAGTCACTTTTTTCAGTTTCCACCACTTGCTTTTCCCACGCCACCTTCACTGCAAATAGGGTAAGGAAAAAAGGGGGTGACAAACGTCGGCTGTGTCCAGGGTCATGGGTGCTTTTAACATTTTCCTGGTTTTAATGTATAATTGATCATCACTCCTTCCCTTATGTGTACGGTTCTTTGCCTCAGTAACCAACATAACCGCCCCAGCCCGAGAGGGCGGGCGAGGGCAGGGCGCGCATTGCAAGCCCGAGGAAAGCAAGGAGCGTGCGTGGCCAGCGAAGGAGGCTGGGTGGCACAATTCCTGGGCGCTTTTTGGGGCTCAGCGCTGGCCATGAGCCGGCCAAGGCGGGAGGCTCCTCCTCGGGCAGCACTCGGCTGCTTCTCTGCGGTGGTACCCGCTCCTGGGAGAGCTACGCTCGCAGCAACTGCGTTGCGTCTATAACAACTGGTTCGCTTGGTCCGAGCCCAGCTTGCTAAGCTGCCGATTACAAACCCAACCAAAATGTGGTATAAATAGCACTATCTCAGTGGGAAAAATTGGCAAGAGCTAGAAAACGGGTCCCAGTCAGACAGATATAAGAAGAAAGTATCATCAGAAAGTTAACTGTCTGCCAAAAAATATAAATAAAGGAATGTTTCCAAACTTAGTCATTCCTTGCTCTTCATTTGTCCCTTCATTTCCCCCTTGCCTCTGTATTTTTCCCATCCACAGGTCCATCCGTAAGTGCCCGTCCCTCCCACCACCTTCTCCTCACGCTATTATATTTGGCGTATCTGCTTCTCGTTGCCCAGCTCAGCCGCGGAGGCTAGCTGAACTCCTAATTATAGACCCGTAGACCATCTCGTAGGAGAAACACCTTCAAGAAGACAATTTAGGAAGAAGCTCTCCATGATGTTATCACCGTTATTTCCTTCTTGCCTTATCAGCCCCCGACGGTACCTGCAAGGGAGCCCAGCTTGGCTCCACTGCAGACCAGAGCTATTTGTATGGGTGCAAGCCTGCGCCCACACCAGGACACTCCCTTCCAGTTTGTCACGTAGCGGCACAGCTCACGGTTTTCCTTTTGTTTCTCTGTTGCTTTAAATTAATCAGAATTCAGTTTTAATCTAGAAATTCACAGTCAGTTCACTATCAGAATTTGATAGTCAATACCTGGGGTAAGATAATTGTGCATTTAGGTCTTAAGGCATTTTTCTTTAGCTGTCTGGGCAGGTATAAATCAGCCTCAGAAAAAAACCCCAGACTGCCACGGCAAATATTCTTTATTACAATACAAAACTGATTTTTAACAAATAAAATATGCTGTTGTGGTCAGTATTCCCACAGATATCTGTGTCTGCTAAAGCATTTGCAGACAGCAGGCACAGGAAAAGACAAAAACACTCGATGAAGTACACGATGTAAAGATCAACCCAATATTACACAAAAACTGTCAATAATTTGCTCCGTTCTCACTGGAGCATAAAACCAACGTTGGCTAAAACCTACCACATAACAGCCCTCCTTAAAAAGGTAGGGGCTGGGTTTTTTCCTGGCAGCCCAATTTTTTTGAATCCAAATAACAAATCCTATTAAAAATGTTGATAAAATTGATCAGAGAAATGTAACTAGATTAGTCACCCTTTTCTCTCTGATCTTGAACTAATGGTTTTCACTCTAAAGATATTTTATTAAATACCATTAACTTTACATCAAATACGCCGAGTATCCGGCCAGTGAGGAGCGTCTGAAGAACACGAGGTAATCTTGATGCAGTTTAGCAGCGTAGCCCGCTCTTGCAGTCCTCGTACGTGCCGAACTCCAGCACGGCCAGCACTCGCACGCACAACCAGCGCTCGCTTTTATTTCCTTCCAAAGCTCACGGCGTGCTCCCAACCACGGGCTGGGGCAACACGCAGCGCAGGGGCAGGGGGTGTAGGCAGAGACCCCCCGGGCACGCGCAAGCGCTCCGCTCCGCGCCGCCGGGGCGCGAGGAGCCGGGGTGAGGCAGGCTGAGGCTCCGCGCGCGGGGACGCGCGCCGCGCGGCCGGCTCCGCGCGCCCGCCCCTCGCCCGCCAGCAAGGAGCCGCTCCGGCGCGAGGCTTGAGATCGCAACGCAGCCCCTCGGTCGGAAGCCCTCTTTAAATCAGATTTAGCAGAACCCGTTCCGCTGCCCTGCACTGCGGGTATGAAACAGAGACGTTGAAAAATGACTAATTCAAGAGTGTGTTCCCCTCTGAAAACCCAATTTCAGCCTACACAGGCGGTGCGGGCCGCGGGGCCCCGGGAGCCAAGGGCACTCTGTGATGGTTTGGCTGCGGAGCTGCATGCAAACACACGCTCTGGAAATACCCGGGGAGGCAGTTTTCCCAGCTCTCCCTTCAAGGTTGTGTTTCGTACGTAAACTGGAATTCAACTTCTTTCTACACAAAGAAAGGTACGTGGTTTCGCATGCAGAGACATTTTAAGATTTCTTTTTTTTAAGGTACTGAATTACTTTTCTGAGAACCTAGAAATAAGTTGCTATTTAGATTTAAATTTTCTTTGAAATGGATCTCAAAAAAAAAAAGTTATACTTTGAGATGTTACATTTATGCCAAGGGATCTTAGCCGCGGAGGGTACTGGCTCATGAGTTTCCATTTAGTCGGAACCCACTGAAATATTATCCGTATGTTGCACATGAGGGTAAACAGTTATAATTAAATTATATTTTGCATTAATTGCATTTGAAGGAGAGCGGTTTGCTGATAGCCGGGGTGAGACTGGCTATTCATACGTCTATTTGTACAAAGTCTTGCGGAGGGAAAAAGTACTACGTACAGCTTAGCAGTCTTCCGCCCTCCTTTTCGTTGCTGCACGTACGCTTTCCAGCAAGGTCACCCACCGCCCCGGTGCCAAGAATGACCTCGTTCTCGGCAGGCACGAGGCCAGACGGACGTGCGGTGATGAGGGTGCCTGTCTCCGCGCCCTGCGCCCGGCGGTGCTCCCTTCTGCCTCCGGACCGCACGGGGAGCCTCCAGCTCCCCTGAAGGCGTTTTGGGTTCCCTGCCACGGGGAACTATGGAGACAGTGGCCATTAATGGATGACGGATTCACGGGTATCAGAAAATTTAATTTCCTGGTTACACTCTGTGATTCTGGTCTTTCTGTGGGGACATAAGTGTGCACGAGATAACGATATTTCAAGGGCCAAACTGTGGACATTCCCTTCCACCCTTTTCCTCCTGCACTCATGCGAGAGCAGATCTGGCCAGAGGGAAAGTACTGTTAGCCTGTGTGTCATAAACGCACCGTCCAGGCCCTTTCGGGTGGTTTAATTTAGGAAAATGAATTGGTGAGTGGGTAAAGCATTCCACGAATACCTCAGCGTTTATTTACGACCACTGCCCCAAGCCCCGTGCCCCTCAACAGGCAGCCCGCTGACCAGAAACACCCCTCTTTCTGTCCACGGCTCCCATCCGCTCCGGGCAGTCACGACAAACAAACCGCGCTTCTCCCGGGCGTCGCAGCTGCGGGTGCTTCGCCTCCTCTCCCTGCTCCTCTCCGCCTCTCTCACGTTCTCCCTGCAACGCTGTCGCACACGCAGAGACACGGCGCGGCGTCCAGCCCTCTCCTCTCTGCCTGTCATCACGCCACGCGCACGCTCTCCACCCACACACTCCCAGCCCGTGACTCATCGCCGTTCCTCCCTAAATTTAGGGGATGGCTTCTACTGTTTTGGCCATCTCGTTACATAAGGAAGCTCAGCCGTTTCCCACGCCCATCCGCAGCGACGCTTGGTCGTCGCATCCGCCGCCTTCGGTAGCACCAGACTTGATGCTATTACTGCACAGCACGCAAGCGGGTTCCTAGCTGTAAGATTGCTTTATAGAATTAACTAATTTTTGCTACTGCCTGGAAGTTGTAATTCTGGGGTCAATGGCAGTTTGCCTCAGAGAGGTTTTCTCAGTTTATTTATTTGTCTGACCTAGTCTAGTTTTATGGAGATTCAATATTTTTCACATTAGTACTTGTGGCCACTTGAAAATAAGCAGTAGTACAAGCTTGTTTCTTCTGTGCAGGAGCTGTAGCTGTATTTAATAATTTTATACATTTTTAATGTGAGTCTGTTCTCAAGCCTCTCCACATCTGATGCCTGTGTTAGTGTCCCAGGGCAAACCGTCGGTAGTATTGAGTAAGAGAGTTGCGGTGGACATTCAATCTTAAATTGTTCCCCAGGACTTCAGCGATAAGAGCAACACTCAGACACTAGCCAAGAGCCCTCGGCTATAATTTTCTTAGATCTTTTAAGCTAAACAAGGTTGTGGCTACTCAATAGCTGCACAGAAGAAATCAAGGAAAAACACAATTTGTGGACAATGCATTTTTTCTGTGCACAAACCTGATTTTGTTTTTTCCATTTACATTCTGCAGCACCTTCTTTAGAAATCCTGGCTTGTGACGCTCCTTCCAGCACCCTTCAGGAGACACGGCTGCGTGCTCCTCTCCGGGAGCAGATACTGCTTCAAAGCGCCGCGTTCGCACCCAAGATCTACCACATCCGCCCCGCAAACAGCAAGACCCTGAGTGCGTGAGCTCGGACCCCAGGAGTGGGGTGGCTGGAGCTCCCTTGACCTCCAGCTGCCGGGGAGGTCCATTCCTGCCCCGCTCTGACCTTATGAAGACATGTCCTGGGACCAATATATTCTGGCTGGACAAGTTAAATTTACAAACATACCACCTTGCTGTATTTCCCCAGTGTTACAGGCTGTCCTGGGGCGTTTGTGAGCGCACAGGATTTTGCCTCCTAAGGACACGCAGGGAATAGGTATTTTTCCCGGGTCTTTGACTGTCCCCAGGGAGCTCTCACACCTTCCCGGGAAAATGATGCTGTGAGCAGCAGCCCCAGCCGTGGAAAAGAGCAGGACAGCACTGGCTGCTGCAGACGGCAGCTTCAGACCCGAGACAGAGGAGTGCTCGCCACGGCACTCGCCCTCCGTAAAGAGGTGGGTTAGCTGGAAAACGTACTCGGGTTCTCAGCGCATCTTACCTCCTTTTCCAGCAAGGAAGAGGACGAGATGTGTACGGGAGGGGAAGGTGATGGGGGAGCAGTAGTGCTCACACGCCTCGGCGAGGGATGGATGGAGAGGGGCTCACCCCCGGGCTGCCCAGCTCCCCTGCAGCCCCCACCTCGACTTCCCCAGCAGCAGCCGCTGGTCCCCCCACCAGGCTGGGTCCCCCTCCTGCCTTCTCCATCAGCCGAGACGCAGATGCTCACGCTGGCGTCCCTCCCGTGCACAGGTTGTCAGGGTGCCCGCTCCTTCCTGAAGCGAGAGCCCCTCTCCCTCCCGCAGCGGCGAGGCTGCCCTCCTCCCGCTGCCCCCGCTGCCTGCTGCCACGGGCCGGGCCGCTGTGAGCAGGAGCAAGGCTCTCGGTAGCAGAGGGGAAAGAGAAAGGATACCCACGCGTCCCAGCCCTTGGGTGTTCAGGAGAAGACCTGACGCAGCACCCAGCCCTCCCTTGCAAGCCCTGCTGCAGGGCCCGGTAGCCGCCGTCGTGCAGCGCTCTCCGCACGCCACCGAGGGACCACGCGGCGCGTCGAAGGGAAGGTTTCCCCTCTCAGGCGCCGGCGGGAGCATAACCCTGGAGCTACCGTGCAACTGCCGGGCACCCAAACGGTGCCGCTGATGGGCGCAAAACTCCTTCATATCACCCCGGCAGAGGCAGCCGAGACGGCCCCAGGGACGTCGAGTGTTTTTCACGCGGTTGATGTCAGAGGAGCTCAGTCCTTTTCATGTGGTTTTATTTTGCCTTACGGAACCCATCTGGTGCCTCTCGCTGTTCTCCAGCCACCCTCAGACCGGCTCACTTGTCTCCCTACGGCGTTTTAAACGGGCTCGAGGCTGTGTCCAGGAGAAAGGGCTGCCAGCGGACACAGAGACAGAGAGACAGGACAGAGACACGCGGACAAGGAAAAGCATCTTTGGAGGGCTGGGGTGAGGGGCACGGAGAAGGGCTGTCGGTCGGGAAGAGGCAAACGATGCCAACAGGAACGCATCATACAGACTGGTGGGCAAGGGGAAATGCGGAGCAAGAGACCGATGGTATTTTGGGGAGAGACTGGGATAACGTGAGAGACAGTGGCAAGGAAGAGACGTGGAAGTCAGCATGGAGGTGGGAAAATCACATGCAGAACCCGGCAAGACATTAGGAATGGTAACGTGAGGTACTAGATGGAGACGCTTCATCTGTGTCGCAATTCCTCTCCAGACACCCAGAGACAAGGAGTGGGCAAGGTCTCCCGTAAGGTTACGTTAAGCCCATCCACTGTTATTTATACGAGTTGGGGGACTTAAAAACTGATCTCATTACTTCAAAACTCCCCAAAACTCACCATGAATTTCCTGGCCCCAGGCACAGTGATGGCCGGGGAACTTGGAGGGTGGTAAATGTCGCCATAGAGTTTTGTGTGGATATTTTTGTAGCTGTCTTTTAGCTTTATTAAGAACTTTGAGGAAATAAGCAACGTGTGGAGAAGAGAATTAGTACTTTCAAAATAAAAAGCTCTTTACAAGCGCCAGGTACGCACTGCTGAAGTCAGTAGAAGTGCCGGGCATATCCAGCACACAGGGTCCAGACCTGCGTGCGAGAGAAGGACCGCGATACAGAAACGAGAGCACGGGAATAGTGGTGGTACTGCCCGTACAGACACCCGAGGCAAGAAGCAGCCAGTGCAGATTTGAGGACAGCTTTCAGAATTTCTTTACGTTTTCTTTAAGTTTTTGCAAATTCAATTCCCTTTTTAAATTATGATTATCCCAGTTCTATAGCTGTTAAAATAGGAAAGGGCAAGCACCTTTAAACATAAATGGCATTTTTGATCGCCAACAGCAGAACCAGGATTCTTCTTCCTGCTCCAGTTATTATCCTGGCATGCCTGACCCCTAACATTAATCTACGTACCTGCAAGCTATTGCTTCAAGTTTTCTGAAATTAGACAAGACCAAATTTACCGTTTCCTTATTGCCAACACTCTGAGTACGCTGAACCACCACGTTTCCCTGTGGAAATGAACGACGAGTGTATGAGCACACAGGAAACGGTTAAAAACAAATGCAATTCCTGGCTAACGTTAGTTTTTATTTTTCCGAAAACTAAGTGGGACACTTATAAAACTTATGCAAAAGCTTGGAAAAAATTTAAATGTATTCACACTTGAAATAGCCATAAAGATAAATTACTCATAGGAATACATCATACATAACTTAGCCTGACCTTGGACATATCTTGGCTAATAACAATCGTTTTGAAGTATATATGCTCCATTTCTAACAGAAGGCTTAATTCATCTTTCTCCAGGAACAGAGCAGCGAGCTGACACTCTGTAAATCCTGCCTTTCCATTGTTTAGCTGAGAAGTCTCAGTGCAGATGTTATGAAAGAAAGCTCAGAGAGAAAATTCAACTGGCCCATGAAAATAACTTTTTGATTACAAGCAAAAGGACCCCACTAGAAATTAATCTGAACTAATTACATCTGAACGCAAAATCATTTATGAATTGCAAATGTTTATCTTTCCTTTAGAAATATTACTATGGTTAAAGTACTTTCGAAACTCATACAAAATCTTTTACCTAGGCAGGAAAATATCATAAACTATTTCTGTAATTAAACTGATTACCTATGTACAAATTTTCATCTGCTTCATATTATGAAGCTGTTTGTCAGCTGCATGAAGCAAGGACAAAAACCCACTAAGGGTCACATCTTTTCCTGATGCAGCGAGCGTAAGACAGAGCTACCGCTGTTTACACCAGGTAAGAATCTGGTCTTTAAAGCCAACAGATCCTATTGGGGAATCCTCTCCCGCAGCCTTGCACTTGCAACAATGCAAGAACAACCAAAGTCCCACCTGCGGGTACTGGACAAGGAGAAAAATGATGTAAAAAATTACCAGAAACCATATGGATTAGTCAGGGTCCCTTTCCATAGTATGGACGAACGTTGTAGCAATGGTATTTCTTTAAATTAATGACTGGCCATTTATGATAATCTAAACCAGATATTTAAAATTTATCAAACCCAGTGAATTCATTAGCCTAGTGTTTTCTGTTTCTTATTGGTTCTCTACTGTGGTCCTCACCCAAGCCGAATTTCTGCCGCAGTCAACAAAGCCAATGGAAATACGTACGAATGTGCCTACACGGGACAGCGGGGGCATTTACATGTGGTTTCCATTGTCCTGCATTTAACCTCTCAAAGATATTTTGGGGGAATACTGTATTTACATTTTCTTTTAAAAAGAGTATGTTTACCTTCTTCCTAAAGATTACCATATGTCAAAACACTTCCAAATCTAAATATTTCATAAAAGAGAATCTGCATAATAAATAATGTGTACACATTAAGTAAAGGAATGGCGTCAAAGATGTTCTGAGCATTCACAGCTATTTCGTAACGGGCTACAGGCAGCACCTTAATTTTCAGCAGATTACCAATCTGAGCAAGTGCTAGCCAAGTTTCCGCTGCTAAAATATTTGCTCAAAGGACAACTAAGAGATTTTTAAGTGTGGTGTTGTTAATACTAACAGTTTGCACACTGCCGTCTTTTGCCGCGGTATGATGCACGGTCTAAGGATTAAAGCACCCTCCGTGATCCTCCGGCACGCTGCGAGGGGCGACTGCTTGGTGCCAGCTCTCACCAGAAAAACTATTTTAGTCACTACACTAAAATGCCCTCCAAGAAAAGTTGTTGTGTCTCTTTCTGCTTGCATCCAAAATTCAGATGCTTTCTAATAACACGGCCAATTCTTATTTTTCAGTCACTCTTTCTAACGTGAGCTGTTCCAATAGAGGTTAACTCTACCATCTTGTGTAAGCTGCTGGTGTTCTCATCACCAGCGATGGGCTGGACATGTTCTCCTCCCGTAAGCAAAAGTAAACGGCGGGTCCAATTCGTTCCGAGGGAAACAGGACGGCGGCAGTGGCCACCTAACATCGGGGTGAGGAAATGCCAATGTCCTGCTGGGGCATGACCACAGCAGCGGACCAAAGGCAGATGACTGGAGAATTAAAACCGTTGGGTTTCACAGAGCGCAGGAACCGTGATGTCAATCTGACCCCATAACCATTGAGTCCTGAGCAAAACTGCCAACGTTTACTGCTTCGCAGTGATACGAGATGGCTTTATGCAAACCCAGGAAGCCAGAGAGCTTGAGTGATAATACAGATGCAGGGGACACTGCTGAAGTGTGCATTCAAAACACTGAAGGTCGGTTGGAAACAACGGCTGACCAGCTCGTCAGCCGGACAGAAGTGACTGTTGACTAGCTTGTGTCCGCTTGCTGCCTCTTCCGGAAGGTGCAGAATCAAGACCGACATCTTCAGCGAGCGCGGCACCAGGGCAGCAGCACCGGCAGAGAGAGGAGGAAGGGCAGGCACCTGCTGACGGAGCCTACAGCCCCCCGGCCGCACGAGCTGCTAAGGACCTGTAGATGCACTTCCAGGACCACGGTGGGAGTCCCGGGTGAGGAACACCGACGTAGACGCTGGTCTGTAACACATGGAATGTCAGCCTGAACGGTGACGCAGCTGCGTTCTCTTAACGCATTATTAAAGCCGTTATCTTTCTTCTCTGAGTTAATCTGAGGAAGGTGTTCGCAGAAGATCACCCTACTCTGGCACTGTGTTTTACCAACCAGGTTTATACCCTCGGTGGTTTCAGGGTGGTGGTCAGGTCAAGCTGCCCCTTGCTTGGAGCACGGGCCGTGAAGAGCGCATTTCATGCCTCCCCATTTCAGAATTGTCTCCCAGAATTTTCCCCTGGGTGATTCTTCCCCGTGTAAAAGCAGACTCTTGATACCACATCAGTAGTTAGGGAACAGCATGCCTGCTGCGCAAAGGCCATAAAGCCTTTGTTACAAAGGAAAACATTTTCAAACATATTTCTTAGCCGCACTGTGAAAAAGTTTAACAGACAGAAGAGGAGGGGTAAGTAGACAGGCCTGCAAAACATGATGCAAATCTCCTCTGTATACATATTTTTTCCCATTTTCTTACAGAAAGAGCTAGCAGCTTGGGGCCCGGGTGACAGAAAAAGGGACAGCAGAGCCCAGATCACCTCCTTTCTGAGACCACAGAAGTAGGCAGGTTATGCCGCATTAGCTACCCGACCAAAGCAGCAGTTTTTCCTTTTCTGTTCTTTCAGTTTACCTTCCTTCCCCAGGAAAAGTTAAGGCTCTCATATGAGTGCAACACATTATTGCTGAAAAAGAGGCTGCCCTCTGCAACACAAAACAAGAGCCATTGTTTTTTCCATTAGAAATTTAGCTTTTGCCCGGTCAGTAAAATGAGTAATGACTGGCAAAACAGCGTAGACGTGTCCTAAAAGCCAAACCCCTAAATACTCTGCAACCGCACTAGCAAGATTCACAGTGTAGAAAGTTTCCAAAAAAAATTTGGAGAATTTTCTTCATTCACGCTAACTTAATTGCCTAGAGAACATCTGGAGAGAAGATTGGCCGCTCATGTCAAGCGTGAGTCGTGACGACTCACATTTCTGAGAACACTTACTAGGTCCTCCATCAAAACCAGAGGCGGTTGCAACTTGAATAAAGGATGAAAATGAGGACAATCTTCCCTGCTCCATTCAGAATTTTGTTTGTCCATCTCAAAAACACAAAAGTGATAGAGATCTGTTTCTTTTATTTTTTTAAATATATGTAGTAGATGACCTTTCACCTGCTGGTACTTCGCAGTAAGGATGAACAGGCTCAGAAATTGTGAGAAATGGAAAATTCAAGGGAACAGCCACAAAATGGGACAAGTGTCAATATTTACCGGGGCAGGAGTTAGCACAGGTACTCTTACACAAAACACATAATTTATTCCTCGAGTACTCAGCCGCAGCTTGCTCCCAGGACTGCTGTACCCGTAAGGGCACACCGCTGTTGCGCAGAGCCATCGGCTGGACACCACAGAGGCTCAAGTGCTCTTCTGACGCTGCTTTTCTGAAAGGCAAGTTTAAGTGCGCTGGTTAAAAGCCTTGCCTGCAATAAAGCTGAGCTGCTGCTGAACACATGAGACCTATCAGTTTTATACGCAGCATTTAGCACATTTTCATGCGCTGTTATGCGCTGGACAAAACAACAGTGTTTTCTTTCTTTCTCCTTTTAAGTGTTCTTGTACAGAGAACTGATAGCTATGGTAGGAGTTAGCACGGCGGTGTTTGGAGTTTTCTGTAAGACATCTGGCTGCCATCGCACTTCGCTGCTCGCCTAACATCGCCTTGCTGTAGCGAGCGAACAAAATGTGGAAACTGCTACTTCACCGAATAAGAATCTGCCTAAGTTCCTGCTGTGAACATGCGATCGGCTCTGTGAGGACAGAAACAGGTGTTTACTCCTTCCTACATGATTTATTTGATCTCTTCTCTAAATTCCCTTCTCAGGCCAGTACATCTCCATGTAGATCCCGTGCGAAAATTCTATCTATAGAAAGCATATCTTGTATGTGCACGGGCTGGCTCATGAAATATCCATAATTAAATTTCATAAAACCTACGGGGTTTTAGACAGGTTCAGACACTCTAAAAAATAAAATAGAAACAGAAGAGTTCTGGCTAACTTCTGTCGATCTATAGACTTATTAGGTATTCCAATCCAAGGAAACCAGGAATGTAAGTATTCCTCTCCAAAAAATCCCGTTAAGACAACTTTATTTTAATCACAGCTATGCTAAAAAATACACAGTTCTCTTACACCATCCAAACACCTTTCCCTGTTATAATGCAAGTACATTTTTCATGGGTTTTATTACAATCATCTTGAAGATAGACATGCCAATATTGGAGCATATTGTAAAGATTTGAAATTCGCGTTGCGTGTACCCATCACGCTTTACCTTACATACATCAGTAACCTGCACAAGGCTGTGAGGCAACTCTATTTAAACTAGTTCTATTTTAAATGGAGCAGGTAAGACGTGACAAGTTTATCTGGAGCAGGCTGAGGATATTCGAGGCTGTGCTTGGGATGTGAACTGCGGGGCCACAATGACCGGGCTGCAATATTAGCTGCTCGTGCACATATTAATTAACTTCTTTATTCGGGGATCAATGGACACCACCGTTAGTTTTATTGACTATATAATTAGCAGTATCTTACTTTTCCTTGAATAAAGCTGTTTTACCCAACATAAAATCTATCACTTCCACCCGTCAGCAGCACAGAGACGTCCGAGCTGATGTCGCTCTTGCCCCTCGCAGCCCCCTCCGAGAGGGGACACTGGGGGACACGCGGGCCCTCCCCTGCCCGCCCCGCGGGGACACGCTGGGGCTCCCTCCCGCCGCCGCCAGCCGCCGCCGCCGCCCGCCCGCGGCCGCCCGGCCTGCGCGGGGCCCCGCGGCGCCGCCGGCTCTCCCCGCGGCGCGCAGCCTGGCGGCGGCCGGGCCCGCGCCGGCCCTTCCCGGCGGAGAGCGGGCACGGCTCGCCGGAGGCCGCCGCGTCCCCGGCGAGGGGCCCGACGGGGGGCTGCGCCTCACCCGCTGCCGCCCTCTGCCAGCGGGCCCGCCCGCGCTCCCCGCCGGCCCCGGGCAGCGCCCGGCTTCTTCCCCGCCGCGCCGAGGCGGCCTCCTTCCCCCCACAGGGACCCCGGTGGCAGGCGCCTACCCCTCACAAGAGTCACTATGGCGGGCACCTTCCCCTCACAAGAACGCCCATGGCGGGCACCTTCCCGTCACAGGGACCCCGGAGGCGGGCGCCCTCCCCGCACAAGAACGCCCACGGCGGGCGCCTTCCTCTCACACTAATCGCAATGGCGGGCGCCTTCCCCGCACAGGGACCCCGGTGGCGGGCGCCTTCCCCTCGCAGCGGCCGCCTCCGCCTCACCAGCCCCCGGGGCGGGCGCCCTCACCTCACGGAGCCCTCGGAAGACCGGCGGCGTCGCGGCGGGCACGGCGCGGAGGAGCGGCCGCCATGCGGGGCGCCGAGCCGGGCACGGCCGGGGCTGGCAAGCGGCTGAGGGCGAGCGGGGCCCGGGGCCGGTGCGGATTTTGGCGAGTGCCAATTCCCCCGGTCGCTTCCCCTGAAAATACTTGGAGCCATTACGCTTTCCTCGATTTTATTACCTGAGGGAACTTGACAGAACTTGTAAAGACACAATTGCTACGTAACTTCCACCGGTCTATATTTCTTCAAAAGAAAGCCGAATCAAAACGCCGCGATAAGTTTTGCGAAGCCGAAACTCGGGAAAACCGATTAAAAAAAAGTGGTTAACGAAAGATGCGCGGAGGTGAGCGCTGCTTCCTCGCCGTGCTGGGCGCTATCGGTTTGTCGCGATATCTACGGAGCAGAAAGAAACGTGCGAGCTCTAGGGAAGGCGTGAGCACAGAAAAGAAAGAATATCACCGATGACTCAATAGTAACAGTACCAGAGGTGACGTGAAACCGTCCACTAAAACGTTACCCTTTTCAGTCAATAGGTCGCAAAGTGTCTTAAATTCCTTACTTGGCACTTATTGAAATTCGTGACGTCGAAAACGGATTAAAAAAGGTGAAGCAAACCTGAGTGAAACAAAATATATTGTACTGACAACAAATGTAATGAAATAACAGCATCTTTTTTTTTCTTTTTTTCCCCTTTTTTAAATAACTTAAAATACACTAGAAAAAATATGGTCAATATAAATAATTTTGTTTTCATGGAGAACAAATAGATACACAGCCCGTCCATACCAAAGTTCGCGTAGAAGAGCTTTCCCTCTTTCTTGGCAATAAGCGTGAGGGTCTGATATGGCAAACTGGGATAGCAATCACCGGCTGCAAGGTACCCCAGGTTAAATAGCTATACGTCTTTCAAATAATAATAATAATTAAAAAAAATCACAAGGTTACGTGAATAGATACACCTTTATGAGATAAAATGCAAATGTTTGACAGTCAACTATCAATTCACAAGTTATAGCCAAAATAAACTTTGTTCGTGTGTATCAACATATTTTACATGTACCCAGTACCTCTTATTGGAATTTGCCGTTGTGTAAAGCGGTGGTTGGGAATTAAATACTTTGTTTGTTTGTTTTCTCCTTTTTTTCCTTTTGTTTTTGCCCTCAGGACAAGAGAGACCCAGCAAAGAGAGGCACACTCTGCTCTCCTGGTGCTTTCCGCTCCCTTTTATTTCAGAGGTGGGACAGCAAACGACCCACAAGGATTTCAGGGTGGAAAAGGTAGTGCTTGATCTCCCTCTCTCTTTCTGCTTCCCTCCGAGATTAAAAGAGAAAGAACCCAGCCACGTTTGTTTGTTTTGTGTTTTGTTTTTCTACTAAAGATGAGGGTGAAGTGCAAGTGAATCAAAGGACTCCATCAATGAAA
Organism: Phaethon aethereus; assembly: GCF_964289735.1. NCBI lineage: Eukaryota > Metazoa > Chordata > Aves > Phaethontiformes > Phaethontidae > Phaethon > Phaethon aethereus. Next base: position 27,181,278 of record NC_138585.1, on the reverse strand, counting down.
TACAAATACATGCAACCCGGAATGCTGCTGGAGGAAGTATCCCGGACAGTTTCCCATTAGAAATTCGCAGAGAAATCATTCTGTCTCTCTTTTTTTTTTTTCCTCTCCATCGTCGTCTTTCTCTCTTTTTTTTTTTTTTTTGTCGCTATTCCAGACGTGGTTGTTAAACTCAAGTATCTGATGCAAGGTGAAAGGAGGCCCGCCTCTCTTATCAAATTTCTCGTATTAAAGTGAACTTCGCAGAAAAAGGTCAGTTTCAAAACCTGTGAACTTCCCAGCTGCGCCTCGAGTCCCTCGGATCCTCTGACTAAGTCCGTGTCTCTCTCCCCTCAGCGTCTCCCCTCCCTCGGCCGCTGCTTTTCGCTTTTTTCTCCCCTTTTCCCCCCGTCTCCCCGCGGGCCGGGTCACAGCCCCAGCGCGGCGGCGTGTTTCTTGGCCTTCAGGCGCAGGTCGGCGATGCTGGAGTTCTTGCTGGTGGTCTTGGCGGCGGCGGCGGCGGCCACCACCGAGGCGGCGGAGGCGGACTCGGCCAGGGTGGCCAGCGGTAGCCCGAAGGGAGGTGCGGGGAACATCATGTAGGGTGCGTGGGCCAGGTGGGGGTGGAGGTGGTGATGCGCGTGGGCCACGGCGCTGTCCAGCTGCAGCTGCGCCTGAACCTGCCGGCAGAAGGGCGGCGCGTGGCGGCGACCCACCCGCGCGCGGGGGTCACGCGTGTGTGTCCACCCACTCACCCACTCACCCACCCGCGACCCGCCGCCCACTTGCCTGCTGGAAGGGCATCCGCAGCGCGCCCACGTTCACGTACGGGGCCACCCGGCAGGCTTCGAACTGGCTGGCGGCGCCGATCAGCACCCCTGCGGGGAGGCAGCGGCGGGCGGTCAGCGCCGGCGAGACACCCCCACGCGCGTCCCACCCACCCGCGGCACTCCGCGTGTGCCGTGTTCCCCTCGGCTCCTCAGTACCTTTGTGGAGTTGGTTTTCTTGCTTTCGGCATTTGGCTCTTCGGTTCTGGAACCAGACCTGGGGGAAGAGGAGAGGGGACAGGGGGGACACGGGCGTCACGGCCGCGCTGCCACCGAGGGGAGAAGGCGAAGCGCAGAAAAATAATTCAAAAAAATTAAAAAATAAACCCACCGAGAGTGTTAAAAAAAAATAAAAGGGCAGACAAAGAAACCCGGCTGCGGCGCGGGCTGGGCTCCCTTCTCCCGGGCAGCGCCCGCCGGTGAGCGCGGGGGGGGTGGGGAAGAGAGTCAAAATCTACAGAAAATCGACATTCGCAGGGTGCTCGTTCCAGAGAAATGACTTTCTGAGCCCCGGTTTCGTCCTTCCACGTCCGGGTCCCAAAAGACCTAAATCGCCCCCTGACATCTAATGCTAACGGGCGATAGCGGGGCTGCGTGGTTGCACCGTCAGGCCTGAGAAGATCGTGCTCATTAATATCTCTAAGATTAATTAGCTTCATCTTCAAGAAAAACGGAACACCAGAGAGTTCAATGGCTCACTTTTTTGTCGCGGGCGGGGGGGGGGGCGGTAATTACTGTCATAAAAGCTTCGCTACAAAGAAGTTTAGAATTTCTCTGCTCCTCTGTGCAGCGGAGTGTAGCGCAGAAGCGGAATAATTGTCTCATTATCATGATAATCTAATTTGCTTCCACCGAAAAGGCTGCGCGTTAGACAAGAACATACTTTTAATACTGGAAACGGAATTGTTGAAATAAATTTCCAGAATAAAGTTCTGCTCGCTTAGAGAAGACAGGGGAGGAAGAGAAGGAGGGAGAACACGTCTTAAAACATTCCTGGTTAAAGACAGACCTCTGCACCGCGTCTCAGAAGCCACATCCACCAAGCAATCCTCCCCCCACGGCCAAAAAAAAAAAAAATTAAATAAAAATCTTTTTTGAGGTCTTACTTGAAGAGACAAATATAAACGGGAATTTCCCCCGCCCTGTCATTTACTTCAGCCAGGCAAAATCTGCCCGACAGCCACGCTCGCCCTCAGCCTCCCCTGGAAACGCCCGTTCCGGAATTTACAAATTAGAATCATGGAATCATTTAGGTTGGAAAAGACCTTTAAGATCATCAAGTCCAACCGTAAATTTCACAGCTTTCACTTCCACCGCTCAGTAGCCCATGCGCTTGGTAAAATTCCTCCTGTATCACTGAGTATGTTTGTTGACAAGGATCGCAGATGCGAGACAAAATATTATTGCAAAGCGTTTTTCCGGAACGGCTTAAAGGGAATGGATTTCATCTAGGTAAATCTCCAAAAGTTATTGCGCCCTGCGGTTTGGCAGAACGGGAGCGCGGATTATGCGCCGCCGCGGTCTTTGTGCGCAAAGCGCCCGCAGAAGGGAGCACCTCCCTATTCCGTTTTTCATAGCCGAGTTGAAGCCCAGCAACTTTGTTTTCTTTGCTTTTGTTAAGATTTGCTCGGCGTAAATAGGCAGGCAAAAAAACCGCAGGAGCGGGAAAACGACGGCTCTTTGCGCTGGGGTGGGTTGGGTTTTTTTTGGTGGGTAAGGCTGTGATGACAAAAGCTGCTTACTACCACTTTTTCGGGCTCTGTTTCCGTCCTTACCCGATCACAAGATGCAGGGACCCCCCCCCACTGGGTTTCAGCCATGCCTCCAGCAGCGGCAGATCTGAGGGGCCTGAAACCGCTCCGGGGGCTCCAGCAGATAATGCCCATCGTTTTCTCCCGTTTCTCATTGTTTTTCAGTTGCCTTTTTTGCCCGGACCCTTCCTCACTCTTCATCTCATCCCGACAAAACTCGCAGAAACCAGCCCCGGAACCGATTTGGGGAAAAAAACCCATCCCAAACCAAAACAACCAACAACTTCGGGAGGGCAGCCCGAGGCTGAGCGCGCAGGTTAAACCAAAGGCCGCTGTGGCTTCTCGCTACGGGAGAACGCTTAAAATTTAAGCCTGGTTTTATTCCAGACTTTTGTATTTCATAAATCCGAACAAAGCCGGTCTGTGCATGCACTTCCCTCAGTTTTCGTGCCGCTTCCCTCAAGATTTAAGAACTACCGAGGAGAAACGGACTGTAAATTTTTTTTTCTTTTGCACTTTAGTAGTTCCTAATGCAGTTTATGGTCACCGCATCTATAAAGTTAATTAGTACGGCAAGCCCTGCGCCAGGAGCAGCCCACGCCGACCAAACAGCCGAGGCGGAGGTGAAATAAAGAAAGAGATTAAATAAAACGCGACGGAGCGCGGGGGTTGCAAGGAGCCCAACCACCAGCAAGCCCGGCGAGGTGATTTCAGGGCTTTGCTGGGAGCAATTCGGCGCGGGGAGCCCCCCCTCCTCTCGTCGACAGCCTCTCTGTCGCGACCGGCGGGGAACGAGGGCACGACCGGGTTTTACCCACGCACCCCCACGCACCCCCGCAGCCGGGCACGGCTCGGCTACCTGCACCCTGGCCTCGGAGAGCCCCAGCCGCTGGCTCAGCTCCTCCCGCATGAAGGCGTCCGGGTAGTGGGTCTCGTCGAAAAGCCTTTCCAGCTCGTTCAGCTGCTCCAGGGTGAAATTCGTCCGGCTCCTCCTCTGCTTGATCTTCGTCTGCCCTTCGTCCTCCATCGCTTTCGCATCCTCCTTGCGCTCCTTCAGCTCCGGGGACACTGAGCACGACACGGGCAGTCAGGCCGGCGGGCCGGGTGGGGGCCTGCCGCGCCGTGGGAGGCGGCAGCGGGGACACGGGGGATGGCCCACGCACCCCCGCCCTCCCCAGCCCGCCGCTCCCCGCCGCAGCGCCCGGCAGCCCCCCGGGAGCGGGGCCTGCGCGCCCGGGCCGCGCTAGGCCCGCCTGGGCCGCCGCCTTCTGCGGGCGCCGGTAACGACTGGCGGCGGGGAGCGGGGCCCGGCGGCCCGCCTCCGCACCCCGGCCCGCGGCGGGCGCAGCAACAGGTCCCCGGAGCGGCCCCTCCGCGCCCCGCGGCCCAGCCCGCCGTCTCCCGGGGGTTTCCTTGGCGTTCTTTCGTTTTCGGGCCAGAAATGCGCCCGCGGCCGGACCGCGGGGCTGCCTGCGTGGAACCCCGCGGGAGATGCGCTCCCGGCCCTGGCCCGGCTGCCGCCTCTCCCCCGCTCCGCGCGTTTACCGCTAATTTCTGAACAAATCGTCCGAACAAAGGGGAGGCAGAGAACCGCGGGTCCCCGCGCAGCGACCGGGACGGGCCCTGCCCCGCGGGCACCGCCGCCATCTCCCCGGTGCGGAAAATACGCGGAATAACCACGGGCTGAAGCAAGCCGCCCGGCAAGGCCCGGAACGACCGGGCGCGGAGACGCGGATGAACAGCGGCAGCGCGGCCTCGGCCCCACGCGCGTCCGCGGCCGCGCAGCCCGCGCTGCCGAGACCCGCGGGTGCCCGGGCTTTCGTTGGCAGCGCGGCTTCCCGGGGGATGCTGAACAGGAACGGGTGGAGCCATCGGCAAGTTAAAGGCTTCTTTCGATATTTTAACACAAACTTCGAGGTCGGCCGCATGTTTCCCGTGATGGGGAAAACGGGGAAAGCCGCGCGCGAAAGACTGTCGCGGCCGCCCCACGGGCGCTGCCGCCGCCGAACCTCTTCCACCCGCGGCCACCGCCCGCTCCCCCGCCGTTCCGCGCGTGCCGACCCCGACGGGGGAAGGGGAGGGGAAGCCCCCGGTGCCGCCGTTACCGTCGCTGAGCTTGGGGGTGGCCGCCTCGGCGGCTCTCTCGGCGGCGGCGTCGGGCTCCCGCGGCGGGGACCGCCCGCCGCCCACCCGCGCCGCGGGGCTGCCCGCCTCGTCGCGTCCCGGTTCCGCCGCGGTTCCGCCGGTCTCCCGCGTTCCGCCGCTGCGCAGGGGCCCGCTCTCCAGCACCTCGCGGTAGGTGATGAGCTCCTTCTTCTCCTTCGCTTTGGGATCAAACGACTTGGAGACAAACGCCGTCAGCTCCTCCATGGCCGCGGCTCAGGGCCGCGCTGCCCCGGCTCCCCGGGCGGGCATCCACGGGGCGGGGAGGCGGCGGCGGCGCCCCGGGCCGTGCCGAGCCGGGCCGTGCCGTGCCGCCCGACGTGCAGGGCTCTCGGGGTCTGACAGCGACGCCGCGATTGAAGTGGCACTATTTATACTTTGCAAAGCCTGCCCCTTGTTCCCGGCGAACTACCTCCCCTCGGAGCGCGGAGCGGAGCCCCTCTCCGCCGCCCGGCCGCGCCGCCCGCCGCGGGGCTCTGCGGCCAGGGCCCGCCGGCCCGCCCGCCCGCGCCCGCCGCGCGCTGCGCCCTAATTAATGTAATTAAGGCGCGGGCCCGTGCGCCAGGTCCCGGGCGAGCGCGGCGCGGGAGAAGGGGCCGGAGCTGCGGGGGAGTGGCCACGGCGAGGAGGGGGGGGCGCGCAGGCTCCGCGCCCGCGCACCGCCCCGCGGGGGTGTGGGGGGGTTGGGGTGCCCGTGGCCGCCCCCCGTGCAGCCCCGTGGGGCAGAGGGAAGGGGCGATCCCCCGCCCGGTGCGCGGCGCCGCGTGGAGCCGTGGAACCGGCCGCGGCCGAGCAGCGGGAGAGGCGGAAAAGTTCCTCCGTGGACGCCCAAACCCACCGAATAAATTACCGGCTAATTGACAGTGACAAATACAGCCGTGTCATTAACGTTTTCTCATACGGCGACTCGAGGCATCAGATTAGAGCGAATCACGCTATTTATTGCTAATATTGTTTTCCCTTTGTTGCTTAAATCCCATTAAGAGCGTACTTCTGTTGAGAGCAGCCGTCTCTTTTACACCTTTGCTAGAATTCCAATAAATTATTCAAAATTGTTTAACTCTCGCTTATGCATTGATTTTTCATTTGACCTTTGCGAAGATGACTTTACACAAAAGGGCGTTTATTTACTCGGGCAGGGACGGTACCGGGGTGCCACTCGCGTTTCTTCAGACCCAGCTACACACGCCTCAGCCGCGGCAGCCAGCGATTTGCTGTTAACGCCACTCCAGGCAGCAGAGCGGGCCGAGCCCCCGGGGAAGCGATCCCGCCTGTCCCCGCTCCGCCCCGAGTGGCATTTCGGTGCCGGGGGGAGCGGACACCGGGGTGCCGGCGGGGTCGGACCGGCCGCCGACCGGGAGGACGATCGTCAGCGGCTCCTCCATCCTTACGTTTCGTTTGTCCTCACGCAACATTTCGCACTTCCCGTGGCGGGGAGCGTGTCCTCGGAAACTCGCCGTAAACTGACCAAATTCATCAAAAGACGGAATTAAGCGCAGCGGTTAAATCGTTGCGTGGCGTTTCTCGCCGTTGCCCGGCGGAGGCTGAGCTTGCCTCGGCGAGTCGCTGCCTGGGACGCGCTCCCCCCGCGGCTGGGGCGCTCTCCTCCCCGGGGCACAGCCCGGACCCGGTTGCGGTGCCCACGCCGCGGGGGAAGCGCTGTCCCTTCGGCCACGGGGGCGGTTGTCACTGCCAGGAAACATCGACCCTCTTTTATCACTTTTGGGTGAAACGCAAAATCCTCCGCGCCGCTGTCCCCGCGCCCCGTGCCGCCAGGGAGCCCGTCACCCGCGGAGGAAGGCGGACCGCAGCGTGCCCGGCAAACGTGCCGGTAAGTCGTTGCGGTGGTCACCACGCCGCGCCCCGTGCAGACAACGCGCCGTGGACTGCTGTAGCCGCCCGTGGGCAGCGGGGACCCCGACCCCTGGACCGGCCGTGCGCCCCTCGCACCCCGTCACGCGTGATCATGGGGGTTCGCCTCGCTAGGGCTGGCGAACGCTCCGCATCGATGCCTCGGCGCTCGGCGGCGCTGCCTGGCCGCCTGGATGAGCTCGGCGGTGGCTTGCTGCTGCCTGCCCGCCGCCCAGGAAGGCGCTGAGCTCAAACCAGCGGCCCCGGCCCAGCAGCGTCTTCGCTCCCGCGGCCCGGCCCGGCCGCTCCGCTGCTCAGGTAACGTGGTGGGGCCTGGCGGCGAGCTCACCCGCGGCAGGGACAAGGCAGGGTGCCGCGGGCTGCCGCCGCGGGGGCTGGGCGCGCCCTGAGGCCTGCTGCCGCTCCCCAGGGCCGCGGCGCGCTGAGGGGAGGCGGCGGTCTCCGGCTGCGGAACGGGGCCGGGGGTGGCGGGGTGGGACCGGACCGGACCGGACCGGGCCTGCCCTGCCCGCTGTTGCCATGGTGCCGCCGGGGGCGCGCCGCTGCGGCTTGGCGGCCTCGGGCCGTGGCCGGGCCGCAGGACGCGCTCCCGCCGGGCTGCGGGGCTCGGCCGGCGGGTCCTGCGGCTCCGGGCGTGGAATCGCTGCCGGTTGTTTCCCCTTCCGAGCTTGCCGCCCTGTTGGCGGGGGTCCCATGAGTGCCGGGCTCGGCTTCCCGGCGGTCTGGGGCGCGGGGGGGCTGCGAGGACCGCCGTGACCGGCTGAGGAGTGCGGGGGGTGTGTGTGTGTGACAACCTCAGCCGTAACCGTGTCCGTCTCTTCTAGGAGTAGCCTCTCGCTGTGTGTGCGGGCCGAGGAGGAGCAGCAGCGCGTAGGGAACGGCTGCCGAAGACGAGCAGCCGGCTGGGAAGCAGAGCAGAGCCCGGGGTGTGTTTCTGCCGACTCTGGTCGGATTTCCCGCTGGAAACTGGCACGGAGCACTAGGAACTGCTCTCCTTCCAGCCTTTCTCAAGGCTCTTTTGCCTGCTGCAAAACTAGTAGGGACCAACTGGTGTGAGTGGGGAGCATGTAGCCTCTGTGACGGATGGTAGTTCCTGGCGCCCGGCCTTGGAATCCACTTTGTATTTTGGTTCATAGGGTGATGAGAAGAAATTATTTGTGTAGAATGTAACTTTCCCAGCTCTTGTCTGTGAAAGTGGGGGTAAAGAGGGTATGCAGTTAGATTTCTTCCGTATCTGATGTGCTGTTTCTAGCAGCAGTCGTTTTGGGTATTTTCATCCTATATTTCAGGTAAACACAATCCTGGGTGCTGCTTTTTTTTTTTTTGGATATGAATGAAGCTTTTTTTGAACAGTTTAGCTGGTCTAATGATCTAAGCCAAATTTTAAACGAGTGGTTCAGCAGGATCCTTTACCCAGTAAAGAGGAAGCTATTTACAACTTGATTTAAAATAAATACTAAAAGCTGCATCATAAAGTTTAGATAAACTTAGTGGGTCTGTAAGCTTACTCTGAAAGTTGCTTACAGGGAGCAAGTGCTGATTAATTAATACCCTCAGTGGACTTACCTGGGTTGATCTAAAATAGGAATGTTTGTAGTTGTCATTGCCTTCAAGTATGGAAAATGTAGTTATGTGGTGGAAGGCCACTTTGTAGAATTAAGAATCATTGAGCAAAAGAGGGCTTGTGGAGGCTGGCTCTTAGTACATCAGCACATACCACCACTTGAGGCCTTGGTTCAAGTCACTACTTTGCTGTTGGTGTCCTGGATGACCGTGGGCATGTGATGTCTCCTTGAGCCTAGCTTTTCCTCACATTTAACTTTGAAATCTAAAGATTTGAAGCTGAATTAAGTGTTACTATAAATTGTTCATTCATGATTTTGAATTGAGGCAAACTTTATTCAAGTTCACAATCAGTGATTTTGAAAAATACTGTTGGTGTAATTGTCAAAGAGGGCATCCTTTAAGTAAGCAGAAGACAGGGTTGTGGTATGTTGTCTGGTGCCTGTGGATTCTTGTTCCTGTGGGAGAGATTGTAAGAAAGTAACTGCATTCCTGTGATTCTTTGATCTCTAGACTTTCTTATGAGGTAACCAGTTATGGGAGTTGTCTTGGTAGATGCACTTCAGGTGTTCTTCTTGTAGTGATCTGGAAACGTGGCTAAGGGAAAGAGGCACCACTGGATAAATACGTCAAATCAGCAACAATAATTCAGGTTGCTGCCCTCGTAAGAACAGCCACCTTGTTGTCTTTTCTAATCAAATCTCTTCTTTTACTGAGAGCGGTTTTTCTGAATTGTAGAGCAGGGACAGTTCCCACATAACTACAGTCTCATCTTTGATCTCTACACACACAGATAAGCTGTCTGAAAGGGACTTCTACCCTCTGCCTGTTTGTGGTTTCCCTTTTTTTGGGGAACAGTGTTGCCATTAGTAACACTTTGACTCCTACTTACTAGCTAGCGAGCATGGTTGTTGAGGACTTCGAATAAATTTTACTTCACTTAGCCTTGTCTCCTGGTTGAAGCTCAAGCAGCATCTCATCCTGACTTCTTGATTCTCTCCTATGGATGGACTTGCACAGTTCAGCAGGAAAGAAGGGGATACTGAGATGGTTGCAGTATATTTCCTATCAGTGCCCTTATAATCGGTTAGAATTTCTTAAAGAATCACAGAATCAGTAAGGTTGGCAAGGACCTTCAAGATCATCAAGTCCAACCATTAATCCAGCGCCACCGTGTCCCCTAAACCATGTCCTGAAACGCCACATCCACACGTTTTTTGAACACTTCCAGAGATGGTGACTCCACCACCTCCCTGGGCAGCCTGTGCCAATGCCTGACCACCCTCTCGGTGAAGAAATTTTTCCTAATATCCAATCTAAACCTCCCCTGGCACAACTTGAGGCCATTTCCTCTCGTCCTATCGCTGGTTACTTGGGAGAAGAGACCAACCCCCACCTCACCACAACCCCTTTCAGGTAGTTGTAGAGAGCGATGAGGGCTCCCCTCCGCCTCCTCTTCTCCAGACTGAACACCCCCAGTTCCCTCAGCCACTCCTCATCAGACTTGTGCTCCAGCCCCCTCCCCAGCTCCATTGCCCTTCTCTGGACACGCTCCAGCACCTCGGCATCCTTCTTGTAGTGAGGGGCCCAACACTGAACACAGGATTCAAGGTGTGGCCTCGCCAGTGCCGAGTACAGGGGCATGATCCCTGCCCTGCTCCTGCTGGCCACACTATTTCTGATACAGGCCAGGAGACTGTTGGCCTTCTTGGCCACCTGGGCACACTGCTGGCTCGTGTCCAGCCAGCTGTCAACCAGCACCCCCAGGTCCCTTTCTGCCGGGCAGCTCTCCAGCCACTCCTCCCCAAGGCTGTAGTGTTGCATGGGGTTGTTGTGACCCAAGTGCAGGAACCGGCACTTGGCCTTGTTAAACCTCATACAGTTGACCTCGGCCCATCGATCCAGCCTGTCCAGATCCCTCTGCAGAGCCCTCCTGCCCTCCAGCAGATCAACACTCCCACCCAACTTGGTGTCATCTGCAAACTTACTGAGGGAGCACTCGATCCCCTCATCCAGGTCATCAATAAAGATATTGAATAAGACCGGCCCCAGAACCGAGCCCTGGGGAACACCGCTTGTGACCGGCCGCCAGCCGGATTTAACGCTGTTCACCACAATTCTCTGGGCTCGGCCATCCAGTCAGTTCTTCACCCAGCGAAGAGTAAACCTGTCTAAGCCACAAGCTGCCAGTTTCTCCCGGAGATGCTGTGGGAGACGCTGTCAAAGGCTTTACTAAAGTCCAGGCAGACAACGTCCACAGCCTTTCCCTCATGCACTAGGCGGGTCACCTGGTCATAGAAGGAGATCAGGTTGGTCAAGCAGGACCTGCCTTTCATGAACCCATGCTGGCTGGGCCTGATCCCTTGGTTGTCCTGCACATGCCCTGTGAGCACTCTCAAGACCAACCGCTCCATGATCTTCCCCGGTACAGAGGTCAGGCTGACAGGCCTGTAGTTCCCAGGATCCTCCTTCTGTCCTTTCTTGTAGACGGGCGTCACATTGGCAAGCCTCCAGCCTTCTGGGACCTCCCCTGTTAACCAGCACTGCTGATAAATGATGGAGAGTGGCTTGGCAAGCTCCTCCGCCAGCTCTCCGAGTACTCTCGGGTGGATACTTCTTAAAAGATCATCCTCTAAAAGGATGTTTGTAGAGATGCAACGTAGACAGTGCAGGTGGTTAGAGATTATTGCAAGTCAGTTATAATCACAGTTTCGTAGTAACTAACAAACATAAAGTGTTTGGATTTGATGCTGAACAAATGAGGTAATTTTGTCTTCATCACTTTTGACTGATGATGATAACTAAAGATTGTATTGTTTAATTGGGTGCTGTGCTCAAGTTGTAGTCCGCTGCAGTAATGTTCACTGGATAAGAGCCTCTGATTAAAAACAACCAAATGATATTATTTCCTTACAATCTACAGCAAATACAATAATAATGTTAAAACTCGTGTTTGAAAATATGTGCTGCACACTTGTAATAATTCTAACACCTATGAAACAAGATTGAGCAGGGTCAGATCAATGAGTGTATATGTCTTACTATGTTTTGAAGTGTACCTTACTCTCTTTGAATAGATTTTTCTAGAGAAGTTGCTCTGTTTCCTGTGTCATCTATGTTTTCTTTACATTTTCAAATGCAGAGCGGGGGGTTATTTAGCTGTTTGCAGGTGAGCTTGATAGCACTCTTTGTAACTTTGCCAAGTGTAAATAGTTCTTTTGAAATTTTTGACGTTGGAGTTTCTCTTGGCAAAATGTGTGTATGAGAGCATGTGCTTTGTTTTCATTTCAACCAAGGTGTTGCAGCAGCAGTTTTCAGAAACAAGACTTAAACAAAAATTAACTATTAAAAAAACAAAGGCCTGGAGACCTGTCTTTTAGATATTCCAACGTGCCTGTGCTCCAGAACGGGGACTTCAAATTTATCAGGTCCAGCTGTTGAGAAGCTGTTCATTTTTAGACAAATTGTCAAATTTTAGACAATTCATTACAGTCTTCAAAAATACTTAGGTAGCTGATAAATTTGATGATGTTGTGTTCGAGCTTGGGCTTTAGCACGAGTTTCCATGTAGCTGCTGTGGATCCTCGTATGTTGAAAGAGCTTCTTCTGAATTCTCAGTGTTCCTTTGCTATTTGACCAGGGTAGTGTGATCTAAATTCAGAAGTGGGTGAGTGATGAATATTCTAAGATTGGAAGAGAACCATGCAGGGGGAAGGTTGGGGCTGGGTGATGGAAAAGAGTGAGCCTCACTGATGTGATGGTCAGGAGGTGTCTCCCACGAACGCCTGGGATGTAACCCAGGTTCTGAGTTCATCGGAAACCGTTCATTGCTGTTGGTGCTTGTTAACAGGCCTTTCCTTCCCCTTCTCCTAGTATTGCTCCGTAGTCAGGATAAAAGCCTCTTGTGTCTCACCAGGCATTGAAAGCCGTATCTTCCACAGTGCCTACACATAAAAAGGGGTTGGCAGAAGCGTATCTCATATTGCAGATATGTATGGCTTAACGCTTCTGCCTGAGAAGTAAGGGTAAGGAGCCTTGAAAATGGGATTCCCCATAGCTATAAGGGTGAACTCTCTTATGTCCCTCTGTTAACTCTATAGTACCGGTGGATCTACAGACTTTGTATGGAAACAGGCAGACTGGAAAACTCCATGAGGTTCAGCATATGATGCTGTGTAATGAGTCTTAATTTTTTTCTGTTTGCCTTTTCTTTCCCCCCTCATTATTTTCCTAATTAAGGTTCCCCGAGTGATCTTAGTTCTCCTCTGTGAACTGTAGGTACTATTAGAGAGTCCTGTTTGTGGAAATGTTGTCTGGACCATTAGACTAGATATTAGGGACACTTTCTTTACGGAGGGAGTGGTCAAGCTGCCCAGGGAGGTAGTGGAGTCACCATCACTGGAAGCGTTCAAAAGAACATGTAGACGTGGCACTTGAGGACGTGGTTTAGTGGCATGGTGTTGGGTTGATGGTTGGACTTGATGATCTTAAAGTTTTTTTCCAACCTTAATGATTCTGTGACCACCGCTGACCCACCAGAACACCTCTTCTGTCTGTTAGGCTTCAGCTGGTGTGATTGATTAATGCTGGCAATCCCTTTTCCCACATCTCTTCAGGAATATGGAGGGAGTAGGAGGTAGTCAGGGAGAACACTAACCTGTTATAGGTCTTGATAATTGTCTATTCTCAAGTGCTATGGTTATGAGAGGTGTCTTTTCAGGAAAATGTGTGTTGTGTACTGAAGGGATGGTGCAAAGACCCTGGTGAAGGATAGTGCCTGTCAGACAAGTTTGTCCATTGCCTGTGTCTGTCCAAGATATCCCCGCAGGAGGCAGCTACTAGGACTCGGCCGCACAAATTGTCCCAGGATCAACAGTCTGCTTCTGGCAACCTCTTTTCCAGTGGAAACTCTGGAATGTGTAAAGCATCAGTTACCCCTGTGCCTTTGTCCTGTAGCTCATCCACGGTAAACCCGGTGCTCCTGCAGCTCCTGAGGCTCAGGCATGTGCATGTATGCTGTAGAGCTTGTCCTGTACAAGGGAAGGGCCACAGAATGTAGTTCTTCTTTGGTCCTGACAACACCAAACTGAGATTTACATGGTGTGTTTCACTAGTTTTCTATGCTGCTTAGTCCAGTGTCCAAATGGGAAAAAAGCTGATGGCAAAAAAAGGAAGTTAAACAACAGATGATATACATGTTGAAGTGTGATGTTCTGGCTCATGATGATACCCATATCGAGTGGCGAATATCTCAGCAGAAGTGTCTTTTGTACTCTTTGTTTCTCTGGTCTCTTTCATTAATCTTGCTGTCATGAGCTATGTGCTGTGAGCTTTTAACTTAAAATCTGTGTGTTGTAGTTTCATCTTCCTGAGCAGTTCAGCTTATTTTAAGTTTGAGATTCAAGTTCACGTTCATTTGAAGATTGTTCTATTGGTATATATTTGAAGAGCTTTATTTTACTGTTCGATAACTGTTAGTACCTTGGAGCTCTGTATATCTGTTACTATGAGGGGAAAAAAATTAAGATGCCTGCACAGGATGGTGCATTGATATAAATTTGCTTTCCTCTACAGAATTGTAAATAAAGTCATCGTTCCTTAAATGAGATAAAATAGTCTGTAAAGTACTGTCTCTGTCTTTTTTCAAAATCTGTGCAGAATAACTTTAGTAAGATGGTAGAAAAAACTTAAAGAAATTCTCTTGCATGGCAGTTTGTCCTCCTAAAATACTGCTGTTTTAGGTGCACAGAGGTTTGCTGTTTTAAGTCGAATATTTAAAAAATGCTTTATTTAGATTGTTAGCTGAAGGACCTATCCTAAAGTGCTGAAAAGAAACTATTGAGAAGTGAAGTACATATACAGAGGGATTCACTGCAGCAAAGCTTAGTGGCGGCTAATTAGTAGGCACTGCTGGCCGCAGGAGTGGAACTGATAGCTCCAAGTTGTGTGCCGAAGAGCCGTCTGCAATCCACAGAGACTTGGCTACGCAGGAATGCGTTTACGTAGGTACTGTTTTGATTATGGCAGTAAGTGAACTCTAGTGAACATCAAAGAAAATCCAGATACTTAAGGGACTGTCTTGTGTGTTGCGTTAACTGTTGGATAAAACATAGAAACTCTCCTTGACGTAGATGCCAGGTCCAGAACTTGGGGCTTTCTAGGAGAACATCCCTTTGACTCTTGACCTGTGCTTGCTGTAGCTCCCTCGCCCTGGCTGCAGGGATCTGGCAGTCCTTAGCAGGAGCAGCAGCAGCGTGGGAGGAGCGTGTCTCAATTTGACAAGTGAACCTGCATCTCGGACAGGGTCTTCAAATTCTGTCAAACGCAGCATTGTCCATATATTTATTGTACTTTGTAGCTACCTGAAAAGCTCCCTTGGGAGAGTTGGTCACAGTACGCCAACTTTGCAAATCTCATGCCTGCTTGGGTGTTCAGGTATATCACTGTAGGGCTGTAGCAAGTATAATTGTGTGTAAAACAGTTTTATCTGTCTTGGGAACTTGAGAGTAAAAATGGAGGTTTAAGAGACTTTGTGGAAATAAACTATTTTTTTCGGCGCAGTCCCACATTTTCACTGAAAGGCCTAGCGTAATCAAGACTTGGATTTGCATGTAAGCCTTTTGTGAAGTTAAGCATAAACACACTTAATGGTCAATTTCTCTCTTGTTCTGTTTTCAGTCTCTATCTTGGAGATCAGGGTTTGCTGCCTAGGTGCTAAAAGGTGTGAGGAAGGGCAAAAGTTTGCATGTAGAAAATGAACAAGTTCAACCTGTTTATGCTAGAAATACGCGGACCTGTAATATTTCTCTGTTGGTTAAAGACAAGTGATATTGTGGCAAAATGTATTTGTGATCTAGCTGTTGATATGAATGTTAAAGAATTACGAGTTCCTGTTTTCCCAGTGCAGAAGTAGCTAGGGAGCCTTGAAATAACTGTTTGTTCTTGGGAAGAGGGGCTGTTAGTAACTGCCATTAGCTGAAGTGTGTGTGAAGAGGGGTCTTGAAGTCTTGGGTGGACAGGGCTGATACTGCTGGGCCAAAAAAACCCTGTTTTAAAGCATTATGTGTATTCTGTGTCTTGGAAAGTCAAGAAGTACAGCATTTCTTAAATCATGAAGCAATGAAACTCATCTCTTAGGAGTTCCAAATGAAGATGATCATCTTTGCAACAAATAAATGAATGTCAGGCTTCTGCCCCTGCCCGCCTCCCCCCCCCCCTTTTTTTTTTTCCCAAATCCCTTATCAAAGCCTGTAAACATTGTCCAAGTAAACACATTGGCAATCAGGAAACATTTCTGAAGTTTAATATTTATAGGTCTGATTTTGGAATAAAGCCATTTAAAATTAAGTGGATCTAGACTGAGAATCAAAATCAACCTAACTGTAGATTAATTTAAAAATAACTTTCTTGATTTTTTTTCTCAATGCATATTTTAATTATAAGAAGTAGGACAAAACCAGATGTTATTTTAATTGCACAGTCTAAGAACACATGAAGTGAGTCACATCAGTAACTGAAGTCGATAGACTGTGTTCTGTTGATTGTGTAAGTTTTATGGATCTTCATTTATAATTGTAAACATTAAAGGTGCTGTGCTACGAAATGCATGGCTCTTAAAGTGAAATATCAGATACTAGAAGTATCTTATACATTACTCCTCAAATTTCTGAAAAAATTAATATCTAAGGCAAAACTGTAAAAATATGTTAAAATATGTTCTGATATATAAATGACTTTATCAGTACATTTACGTGTGTTTAAATGGTTGTGAAACATCTTTTGCAAAAGTTTAGAACAATAATTTAATACTGTGATAAATTAACTCAAATTTGATGACAATGTAAATTTCAAATTACTTGGTAACATGAATTTGTTGATGTCTCATATTTAAATCTGATTTATTTTTTGCTTACAAACCAAATTTTCTACTTGCATGGTAACTTTTAAAAATGGTATAGCCGTATGCTGGTTTATATAGGTAGAGGCGTTATATATATGTGTATATATATTACAACAATGTAATGTAGACACAAGACTTTGTTACAGTTTAGAATTTTTGTTTTTATGTAGTTTAAAAATGGGACGTCGCTCCTCGGACACAGAAGAAGAGAACAGAAGCAGAAGGAAAAAGAAACACCGCAGGCGTTCATCGTCAAGTAGCTCCTCAGACAGCAGAACATACAGCCGTAAAAAATCTGGAAGGAAATCAAGGTCAAGGTCACGGTCTCGAGATCTCCAGTCTCGTTCACATTCTTATGAGAAAAGGTGCATCTGTAGTAATTTACTGTCTGTTGCAGTTGTTTATAAATCGAGCTCTTTCATATTACGGCAGAAAGCTAGAAGTGTTTGAATTCATTGTGTAGTCAGCTCTACCTTGGAATTTTACGGCAGTTTGCTCTGAATCTTGGAGGATGTGGCAATATTTTCACTAACATTTAAAGAAAAAAACCCAAAACCACCACCACCAAAAAACCAAAACACCTTCCATGCCCTCCAAGAATGCAAAACCGGTGTATATTCAGATCCAGAGATAACTTCCTTATTAAACCAGAAAAAAACCAGCCTACTGAAATAACTCTCCCTTTCTCCTCCTTCTAAATAATGAATTTGGAATCTCTTTTTGGAAATATAATAGTTCATACATTACACCAGTTTGAAAAGTAGTTTCATTCAACTAGTTAGGGACTATTCTGTGTTACTTTTCTTGGTTGTAATAAACCGAGTAGGTCTTTCCAGACAACAAAGTAGACTTTCTCAGTAGAAAGAGTGATTTTTACAGCAGGTCTATAAATTTGCTGCAACAGCTAGTTTTCACCATTATTCTTGCTATTTTTTTATGTGTACAGAATACGGTAGTCAGCCAGGTGTTTGAAACACAGATCATGTGGCTCTATCTACCAATTTGTTCTTGACCTAACATCATATTTCCTTCATCAGAGGCCCCTCTCTGTACCTGACATTTTTGGATACCCTGCTTGTGTCTCCCTCTGACTTGTGGTGATCCTGGAGTGAGCAGGTGGTGGTCAATTTATTAATTAAAGTGGAGCTGGAGAATACTCATAGTGTCTAGCTGCACTCTAAATATATTCAAAAGTGCTCCTGACAAACCTTTCTTTAGCTGGCAGAAGAGTGTGCCGATGAGGGACAAGTTGGCTGGTTGTGGGGGGCTTCTTAGTTGTTTATTTCCATCCCCCCTTTCTTCTGTTCCTGCTTAGCATCTACATACAGCCCTTAGGGGACACAGTGAGATGACATGGGCTTCGATGCCAACAATATGCTGATGACATGCAGCTTTATGAATCTCTTTAGTCCAGTGCAGGCATGGCTATCTCGCAGATAAAAACGGAGCTTGGAGGGAGATTAGAGTCTGGACGAAGACCAGTTGACTTAAATTGAATCCAGAAAAGACGAAAGTGTCTGCTTTTAGGATCTGGCTGGTACCTTTGTGTTGCCCTTAGTTTAGGGCATTTGCTCTTGGCAGTTAAGTCACTATTACACGCTGGGGTCTTGCTGGATTTATTCCTGACCCTTAAGAATCAAAAGCAGCAGTCTGTAAGATTACTGTTCTTCCCTCTTCATTTAGCAGGAGCATTGCCTTCCTTTCTCCGATGAAGACCTGGTCTTTAGTAGTTAAACCTATATATCCTTTCCAGTTTGGACTATTGCAGCCCTACTTGTAGGTAATACAGCACCTTTTCCCCCTTATGCTGATAAGCACATATCACATTTGACTACATCCTGGATTACAGAAAAGTTTCTTATGTGGTGTAATATTTTAATATTACTCAAACATAATAAAGGCCAAAAATATGGAGGTTCTTATAAGGATTGTAATTGTTGTTTGGTTAGCTGTCAGGGACGTGGGTACTGAGAGGAAACTTTACAAAAGATTAAGAGTTGAAAAGCATCCCTCCCACCAGTTTTGGGATTAGCTGGTTTAATTTATGTATTTAGTATGTATTCTTTCACTTTTCTCCTATGTGCATAAGAATTTATTCCTTGAATAAATGAAATGGGGAGGTTGGGGGGGAGAGGGAAGGGAAAATACTACTCTGACTCTTGGCTGAACTCAGGAGAAAATTTCCAAGCTCAGATGGAATAAATTAATATTGATTATTTGATTACTAATTGTACTTAAAAAACGGGGGGGTGGGCTGCCTGTATCAAAGCAGAGAAAGTTGAGATAACACTGTACATTTATAAATAGATATGTAAAATATTTTTGGGTGTACATTATTTAAAAAACATTTTTATGTTCACATTTTATGAATGTACATAGTATGTCTGGAAACAATTGTATAGAGCAGCAATGCAGAAATTACCACTTTATGGATTTAATTTTTTAGTGCTGGAGTTGTAGTCCTTGTCCCATACGGTGTATTTCTGTGTAAATCCTGGTGAGAATGTAGGTCTAAATGTTTTGGTTTTTCTTAACTTTAGATTTGGCAGAGAGGGAATGAGTTCCTATAAGATGGTCATGGGACTAAAAACGTTGTGAGCTGGGTTGTGTTCCTGCCTTTGCCCTTGAGGTATCATATGATTTGGGGCAAATAGGTTAACTTCTGTTTCTCTTTCTGCCCTTTTTCTGTCTTGAGATGTGTATTTTAGAATGTAAGGTCTTTAAGACAGGCATTGCCTGTATGTGTATTGAATTTACTTATTACAGTGTAATAGTGGTATTTGAGGCTTCTAGAACATGTTATAATACAAAAAATACAGGTCTGTAAGGACCTTTTAAGTAAACTGTTAGGTTTTTTTTCCTGTTTGGGGCTTTTTTGTAGCATACTAATAGCGTGGTTTTGTTTTAGACGCAGACACAGATCGAGCAGTAGTTCTTCATATGGTTCTAGAAGAAAACGCAGTCGTAGCCGATCAAGAGGTAGAGGCAAATCCTACAGGTCTCAAAGATCAAGATCAAAAAGTAGAACAAGAAGGTAAGACTCTTGGAGAAAGAATTATTATTTCTACTGTAAAAACATTACTTTAAAGTCTCTATATCGTTACTGAGTTTGGAATATACTAGGAAAAAAGGTTGCAAGTGATCATCTAAACTCCATGTCACTTGAAACTCTTCCTAATTTGAAATATCTATGCTGTGCTTTTCATGTACTAAATCTTTAAATTACACTGGTGGAACAGTTGGTTTTGAAGAGGAGTTATATATTTTACATTTGACCAAGTGCAAGTAACATTAATAAAGTCACCTTGGTTTAACTGTAATCATCTGAAAACTTCTTGTGGATTTTTTTTTCTTACCGATTTTTTTCTTCTTTTATTACTGATTTCCATAACTCCCATGCATAACATTAGCTCCCTGAAGATCAGACTAAACTGTTATTTTCTCATCTGTATTTGTCTTGGAAAGAAATGAGTATTTAGATATGCAAATTCTTCTTAATATTTAAAGTTATCTATAGTGCTGAAATATTTGAGAAATTGGATTGTGACAAATGGATATTTTCAGTAATAAGCATAACTTAAATATTTAAATCTTAATCAGATGTTGCAAATTCTATTATAAAATATGCTATCTACTTCTGTAATTAAAAGAAGCTCAATTTTTTGTGTGTGTATGTTTCAATTAAAAAGTTTAAATAAAGTTTATCCCTGGATGTGAGAATTACTGTTAGCATTTTCTGTTGAATTTAAATTAATTATTGTGTCAGGCAGATCAGAGCTTTTTTGGTATGTGTTTACAGGTGTTCAGCCAGGTAATTTTGTGTATCTGCACCCAGAATTTTGTAAATCATGTTATTTTCATATACCAAATCAGTAGAGCTGTTCCCTCTAAGTGTTGAAAAATTACTGTTGAAAGATGTAAATGTTTCACTCTCTTGTTTGTATTCTCTCATGACTTCTTCACAGCTGTTCATTATAATAGTTGCCTGGACACTTATTGCTACAGTGCTTTTGTAGTAGCAATTTGGTTATTTAAACTGTCTGATCTCTCTTTGAGTATACTTGCCCTCTGAGCTGTAGACTGCTGATAAGCTACTGTGCTGTGTGTAGAAATATTCCTGTAAATATCCACTGTTTTGCTAACAAAATCAGTTTTAAAACAATGAAATGTCAAAAGAATAAGGTGGAGAGTGAAGGTGTTTTTCAGTATGTCAGATACTCAGCATTAGGAAATATGATAACCTAATTTAAAGATCTCATGTTTTATTGTAATAAGTATAAATTGCAGATCTCATTAGACATAGTCTAATGGCCACCTTTTCCAAGGGGTTTACTGATGTTAATTGTCATTGCAATATGTGGAAATTATGCACCTAAAAACTTTAAAAACATGACTACTGTTTATATCATTTTGTGCTAGGAAATACTGTATATAAAATGTTTTATATACAAAATATACTAGCTGTTCAGTAGTGTAGCTATAAAGGTATAGCTGCAGGTCACTTTAAATGATACTACTATTCACAGACATGGTTCTTCAGGGAAAATATTTATCAATAACATCCTAAATTATAACTGAAGAGTTTTTTGGCATGTTAGAAGCATAAAACTAGAATGTTAAAAGCATAAAACTAAACCCAACAGGACACGTTGAATTCTTTATGACAATTTTTTCCAAGTCTGCTCTCTGCTGTAATGTTACACTGAGAAGCCATGGATTAATGTCATTTCTGGAGAAGAGTTAAATGGGTTGCAGAAAGCTGCTACCAGAGGCCTGTGTTTTCCCTGTTTGTTAGTGTTGAGGCAGTCGCAGCTGTGCTAAATAGTTCCTTTCTTCGCTATCTCAAAATCTGTCTTGTGCACTCGATTGAAGGCATGAACAGCTTTCCTGAGAGGACTGAGTACACTATGATTCTTCAGGCTGGAAAAGAGATCGTGGGGGAAAGAGGGAATGTGATGGAGTGGTATAAAAACATAAAATAAAAAAGAGTGGTGTGAAAAGATGATTAAGGAATGAGGGTTTCCTATCTCCTCCAGTGTAAGACCTGGGGCCGGTATGAAGGGAATGAAGTCAGCTGGTGGCAGATCCCAGTCAGACAAAAGGAGATGGTTCTGATATATCGCATAATTAAGCTGTGGAAGCCCTTGCTGTTGGAGGTTGTGGGTACCAGAAGCTGAAATGAATTAAAAAAACAGTCAAACAAGAAAAATCCATTCAAAGCTGTTAAATGCGAAGAGACAATATTTGTCTTAGGAAATGTATGTATTTGTAGTGCTGAAGTGGAACTTCCATTAGAATTTGACATCTGTAATTCATTTGGGGTTTTTTTTTTTTGCTTGGGGTGGGACAGCTTATTTTCATATGACTTTTAAAGGTGAGTACTAAAGAAAACACGTAGGTAAACTAGGTAATAAAATGATCAGAAGGAACTCAGGCAGGCACCTTGCGTTGCTGTAGTAAAGAGTGTGTTAGCCACTGAAGTGTGCTTGATCCCCAACTTCTGAATTGCCAGTGGCAGGGAGTAAAATCTGCTGACCCGCCTGAAAAGTGGCCATGTGAGATACAGCAATAGCGAAGACGATCTCTGTGCTACTTGATTTGTAACTACCTGCAGAGTACCACCTTTAGGACTTCAGCAATGGTGATTTTTCCCTCCCCCCCAGCGGGAGTGGGACTGACACTGGAAAACTAGTTTCATATTGGAAGTTAAGATCCATTACATGGTATCTTTAAGTCACTGGATTTGGTTTTGGTACAAGTCATACAGATGGTACAAATCCTGTATCCCGTAATGTTTTTTCTCCCCACGGTCCCCCATCAAATTAAGGTATTTTGTTCTTCAAGGTAGTGAAAATGTTGGTAAAAATATACGTGGCTGCACTGTAATTTTTTTTTTTTTAGTAACTTGTCTAACGTAGGTGTTTGAGTGAATTATTTACAGAGCTCCAACTGTGTAAAATACTGAAATACAAAGTTTTAATTTGAAAAGTTAGATTTTTATAATGACATGTTTTAAAAACATTTTGAGTAGGTATTGTTTGTAACCTAAAGTGAATTTTTTTTGTATTTTGTTTTAGAAGATAAAAAAACTTGTGCATATTATAACTATTTTATGATGCATTTTTTAGAGTCAAAGAAGCGGGGCTTACTCGTAATGCTATAAATTTAAAGCTGTCCTACAGCAAGATAGTACAATGCAAATATGACTTAATAAGATCCCAAACTGAATTTCAGCAAAACAACCAAGATTTACATTAAATTAGGAATTTTAAAACCGATTTAGTTTGTTTTACTGAGCATTTGCTTAATAACATTTTGCCTTCTTGCAATCTTTTTAAAGACAATAATTCGTCTGTGAAATGCAGGCACATCCTCAGTAGAAAAATTGAAAGCAACAGCTCACTTTCTGAAACCACACATATAGTGATATAAAGAAATATTTCAGCTCTACGAAATTTAATAAATCATCCCATTTCCTAATTTGATCATATTAGATGCTGATGTGGAAGAAGCATTTCAAATACCATCTCCTCATTAATATACATCAGTCTGGGGAACAGAATGGAATACTTATGCAGAGATGTCACAGTTACTGTTTCTTAGTTTACTAAGTGGAACAGGTTGATGTGATACTGGGTGCTATTTGTCAATGTCTTGCTAAAATGGTTTGGGTCGAGTTATGGAGTCCAGAAAGACGGCGGCTGATAAATCAAAAGTGGATTGAGTGGACAGGAGGCAGTGATTGATACTGTGACAGGATATGAAGAAAGGAATCTTGATACAAGCATGCATGATATTGAATATGAGAAGGAAAATGGCCCTGGAGTATGGATATTATTCAAGGAAATGAGAATAATAATATCATCTTGAAATTATTGCTGGGTGAAGATTAGGATAGTTCTTATTAGAATATTATGCTTCTCTGGAGTGGAGAAACTCAGATTTCATATAATTTCTGTGTGGATAGAGTCTTGTTAATATTTTTAGCGTTTTTGCTGCAATTGTTCTGCAAGTTAATCGCATATGAAAATACTTTACATCAGAACTTGTAATGCAAATCTTTTAATTCATGTAGCTTTAAATAGAATTAACCAAAATATGTTAACCTTTATTCCTTGATTTCATACAATTCTGTGATTATAGAGTATTTCGCTATAATTGCCTTTAAATATGGAGGTTTGTTTTTATTGTCTGCCAAGTGTGTTTGGCTTTACCCTTTGAGTTCAACTGAAAACTGCTGCCTTAAAATATCTTTAACACAGTTCAACTTAGATTGACACAATAATGGCTAGTACATCTATACAGATCTAAGAAGAGAAAATATCACGTGTAAAATAATCCTGTTTGTAGAATTGATGCCTTTGGACTGTCAGTGAAGGAAGTGTTTGATCAGTGTGTTGGGTTGGGTTTTTTTTGTGTGTGTGTGTCTGCATGGTTTACATCTTATTTCTTTACCATTCTTCCAGTCTTGTTGATTTAATATTGAAATGTGTGCATCTTATTGCAGTCCAGTGACAGGGCTACCTACTACTTATGGGTGGCTTTGGAACAGGCGTGGTTTTTGGTATGCAAAAAGCAGCTTGTTGACTGCAATTGCCATTATGCTTGCAACGTAAACTAGAATTAACTTATGTTCAACCCTCATAGCTTGGCAGAATTCTTCGTGTTTAGCACTTATAGTCTGTAATATTTAAAAATAAGGTCCTCTAGTCAGTCAGAGAAATGCAATGTGAAAAGGGTCATAAAATAAATGATAGTAAAACCCCACTAATTTCTTTAAAGTAGTGCTGTGTTGGTATAGATGCTGAATAGTCAGGTTCACAAATTTAGTGATTTCTAAAGGTAGTGTAATTTGCATTGCCTGGTTTATGACACACAGTGATGATGGAATTACAAGAAAAGAATTCCCCACCAGCCCTTTCTAGATGCATTTTCAATGCTGCTGCTTCACACACAAGCACGATACTAGGCAATGCTTACCCTGAAGTTAAGAGATTCTTGCCATTGGGTTTGATCTGTTCTCAGAAAGGTCATAGCTGCATTCAGACACATATTCGTGGCGGGGCAAGCTGTACACCCTTGCTATGTATCAGTTGTCTACCGGTGTTCTTTATAGCCTGCCTCTGCATAGGGAAGGTCTTAAGCTTTTTGCAGGTTTCAGGTTTTAGTACTGGCAAGGGTCAGTCATCTTTTGCTGGAGGGTTTTTTTTTGGTCTTTGAGAATTTCCTTGTTTAATATCTTCTTAAAAATAAATCCAAATCATTTCTAGGAAATATTTTAGTGAAGAATTGATACTGCACAATGAAATGGTGTTTGTAAGACTTTTCAAACGTAAAAACAGTATTACCATTGAATGCTTTTGTATTTGCGTTACTTGGAACGGTGAATAGGAATGGGTCTGTCTTCAGTTAGTCTCTCTCTTTTTCATGCATCATATAATTTTGACTATGGTAGTATTAATATGTTAGAGTCTTCCCAAATTAAAACCCTGGCCTGTCACATCTTACAGCTGATAAGAGGTGTCAGGTCAAGGCATAATCTATACTAACTTGTGTTCAGAACTTCCTTTCAGTTACAGGCTGTATCGGTCTGTTCTGGTTAGCACACACTAATGGATAGCTTCTAATAGATTACAATGTAGGGTTTTAATTAAGAACAACTTCAGGATGAATTTTCTAGAACAGCATCAGCTTGAAAAGAAAATAAAGGTTCTTAGGAGAGAGGAAGATAAAAGGGATGTACATTTTGAGGTAGACATTAATGTCAGCAGCAATGTCTAGTAGAAGAGATAATGGCAGACAAAAAAAAGAGCGGAATTATGAGGGGCCTTGGAAATTAGACAGAGTTTATGGAGGAACAGGAGGAGAGATTAATTTAAAAAAAAAAAGGGAAAAAAAGAGAATGGAATGGCTCAAGTAACGGGCAAAGATCATGCAAATAAGATGAATTGCAGTTGTGTAGACTTAGAAGACTTTTTTTTTTTTTAAGAATGTTGTGAGGAAAGACTAAATTTAAATATGATGCGGATGTATGGATTAAGGTTGGCTTTGGTTGAAGAGTAGAGGTCTTGCCTTTGGGATAAGTGTCAATAATAGGTGCTGTTAGCTGTTACAGGCTTCAGGAAGGGAAGGTTTTCTGAATCAACCATGCTACAGACATCGGGCAATGTGAGATTATTGGCTGATGGGAAGGAGATGGAAGGAATTGGGAAGTGAAGTTTGAGAAACAATAGCCATATTGACTTGGAGCAGTGAGGTAGCTATGGGGGGAGAGGGTACAAACATGGCTCTTCCTGTGTATCTGCTGTAAGAAACAAGAAGTGACAAGACAACTGTGAAGAACATGGTTGGGGTACATATTGTCAGACAGTGTTCAAAAGCTGTCTTAAGCTATAAAAATGCTTTGGAAATACCTCCTTTGGAAATGGATCCAAGAATTTTCCAAACAGAAGCAGATAAAAGTCCTATAAGAAATCAAGCAATACTATTTAATCAGAGTATTTCTTTTGAAATGTTTGATTACTACTTTTTTTTGGCTGGTAGTAGCTACTGGAGTTACCATTCTTTTCAAGTTTTGATCTTCTGTCTTTGCTACACAAATTAACACACTCACATTCAACTAGCTGTACAGACCCACATAATTATGGTAGGAATCAGTGTAAATATTGCATGTTTGTGTCTCTTCTTACTGGTGGGGAAGGGGAAGCTTGGAGTCTTTGATCCATTAGAATGTATATTTAATTAAGATATTGTAGTATTTCTTTCATTAAACTTCAAATAAGGGCTTGGGGCAGGGGCGAACTAGTGAAATTCAGATTACGGAGTTTGCTCATGTGATCTTTAGTTTTTCTGTGGATGGTAGCGTCGGATCATATTACTTCCTTTTCCCACAATAAATCAAAACCTGCAGTTTTTATTTAGGATCTTGTTGCATTACAGGTAGTATCACCAATAGTCTCTAAAAATATTTTTTTAGCTATAATAACTGACTTTTTTCAAAAGGAAGTTAACAGTTTGTCTACATGACTATACAGGGAAAAAATACAGAGGTGAAGCAGTAGCACTGAAGATATCCTAGAGCAATAACCCACCAATGAGCACATTACTGAGATCTAATTGACCGCTTTGGGAAATTAAACTTCATAAGGCAATGCCAAGGGCCCTTAAGTTATCAATAAGGCCAGATAGCTGCTAGTGACAGTCGCTTTGATGCCTTTCATTGGTATAAAAAAAAAAAGCCTTAAAAAAAAATGAATGCATAAGTGCTGTTCATTTAGAGCTAAATATTGAGTCTAATTACATGTAAACTTTCTTTTTCTAAAGCAGTCCAGGTGTTATGTACACAGAATGTGTTTTAAGTATAGCTTCTTATTTTTCTAAACCCTTTTATTTCTCCCTTTGGGAAAGGGTGTATTTGCACGTTGGTGCTCTTTGGGGTTGTGTTTATTTTTTTTTTTTAAGCTTCAGTTTTCTGTTTGGGAAAAGGTACTCAAGAAGACAAGAAGAATAATACAATTCCCCTTAGTGGAGAACTGCCTTTTTGATTTCGATGTGTCTGCATTCTAAACTGCTATGTATTTTTACTTTTTTTTAAATCCTCTTTTTCTCTGCTACCAAAGCTCTAGCCATGAAATAGAATGTTATTTTTTTGGTGCAGAGCTCATGTTTCTGGAGGCAGCTACGCAAACCAACATATAGCAGATGTCTTAAAGATGCATTGGTAATACAAGACCATCATTGTTTGCTATGTGAATTGCTGTTACCAGTGTTGGTCTCTAGAATGTGATTATCAAAATGTGAAACACAAAATTGTAGAATTTAGTAGAAACGTTTTACTGCTTACTTTATTCCTATCTTTCTTTCATTCTAATTCTAATAACATACAACAGTGACAGAATCTAGTTTAAAAAGATGCAGGTGAAAAACATGTATTTCTGCTGAAAAAGTGTTTTACTATATCTTTTCTACGGGACTCATCAGACTATAAAAAACCCTAGCAAGAGTAACAGTTACCCTGTAACAGTAGAATACAAGTAGCTGTCAACCCCACGTATTTCAGAAATTCAGCCTGAGTTTTGTTGAATGTACCCAAGTCAGCCTGGCTGAAGTTGTATGTGCCAGAGTTAAGACTACCTGTACAACCCTAATTCAGCTTCCCAGTTGACGTGGCTTTAAGGATGGATTACTGTTTCTTCCACAGATTCCTTGCCATGTTTACTTTACGTATTAATAGGTTGGTTACCATAGTCCTTCTCAATTATCTCTGTATATTGCTCTTGTGTTATTGTATTCGAGTTACATGAGGGGCAGTTATAACAAGACTATTGTTCTTACAACCAGCCACCTTGGATCGGAGGTCAGCAACATTTGAAGTGTGTTGTGCCTGATGTTATGCTTTTTTCAAACTAGAGGTTAAATAGGCTGCTAGAAATATATCAGGTCCTGGGAGAAATTAATTATCAGAGGGACTAGATGTTGTTCATCAGTAATGTCTTGCTTCCGTGGCTGGAAGCTAGTCGGGAACTTTGTGGGAGCCAGGACCTGGGGACCGCTGCCTTTCTTCGCTATTTTTCCCAAGGTATTCTCTGCTCCTAGCTGTGCTGTATGCCATTCAGAATCTGTCTTTGTGGCAGAGGTGGTAGTTGCTGACTCTTGCGTTAGAGGATTTTTTTAGTGATTGTTTTGCTTTTTAGAGATGATCACTCTTCTGTATAAATCGGCCTACGTGCCCTGGAATTCTTTGATCACTGCTTTTGTCCAAGATTGCAGCTGAAGCCATTGCTCAGCAGCAGGGCACTGCTGTCTTCGTGAGTAGGACAGTAGCTGCTGCAGACGGTATTTTTGGTACCTTTGTACAAACAAATTAAAATAATGTATTTTATAAATGCCCATATAAATCAACTGTACATCAAGATCCAGATAGGCAGCTGCCAGTTTTTGTTGATGCTATGACCAAAGTGTGCTTTGGGAGTGAGTTCAGGCCAGATTATGCTGATTAAAGTTGGGGTACCGTGACACTTTCCTGACTGCCCCTTCATCCTTTAGTGCCTCTTCTCCTCCCGCACCTATGCATCAGGGTGGTTCAGCGTGCTGGTCTGAAAGCTGGCTCTTCTGTTCCCTTTTAGTGAGGAGCAGGGGAACAGGGTGAGACGCTCACGTATGCAGAATGTGCATTGGGGAGAAACGGGTCAAGCCTCCATCGTTCAAGTTGAGCTCAGGTGAGAGGCAATTTTAAAGCTAGAGTAGGGCACTGCCAGCAGGGAGTGTTGCCAGTTTCTAAAGGCAAGGCACCCTGTCTCCCTGAAATGCAAGAGCAAGAATATGTATAGATGACAATGCTTCATCTGGTCCTAAGATCAGTTTATTGGTATAAGACTTAGGCCCTATCGGAGTTGACGGCTAGGCTGCGCTTGACTTTGGTGATTCCAGTTTTTACTAAGGTGTGATGTTATAGGAAGAAAAGATTAATTTGATAATTTCAGGAATATGTAGAGCCTTTGTACTTCTACTGTTAAAATAGTGTTTAAGTAACTATTTGAGCAAAGTATTTTATGTTAAATATGTGATCACATAAGGAAAAAATGTGAAAACTTCGATTTGTTTTTGCATGGTGTAACTGGAGAGAGCTGTATTTAAATATAATGTATAATTAAAAAAAAATTAAAATCTAGGAAAAGATGGGAAGTTAATACCTATACTTAATATTAGTTGTAACTTAAATATTTTTATTGTACTTTTATAGAATTTTTTATTTTGAATCTTTAAGTTTTCTGCAAATTCTTATATGCATACCTCCAAAATACTGTGAAACATATGCTTTCAATATGGTGTTTCCTTATCCATAAATATTAAGATATTCTTGCGGATTTCATAGGATCATAGCAACCTCTAGTAAGGCAAACTGGAAAACTCTCCTTGACTTTAAAGGGTTATATTATGCTCAGCTTGAATAACTGATCTCAATTTTTTTGTAATTCTGTACTGCTGATTTATATCCTAGAAGTGAAGGCAAGGGCAGTAGTATGTTTTTTTTAATTATGCATATACTGTTAGATACCTATTTTTCTTCTATAGTTTTTACGTCTCTTATATGGAAATGTGCAGAGGTAAGCTAAATTGTGGTAGAATTTAAATTAATCTGTGGCATAGCACTGAAAATCTGTTACTAGTCTATATCAAAAAGATATGCTAAAAGTTTTCCTGTTAAAGCTCTAAGCTTCTTGATTGGAGAATGGGTAAAAAAAAAAAGAAAAGCCTTTTCCTATTTTTCTACTATATAGTCTTCTTGAAGTTCCTCCAAATTAGATTTTAAATGCCAATTAGGAGGTTGAATATACTAAAATAAAAGCAAATACAAGCAAAATGGCCTCACCTTATGGCTAGTTAGGCTTTTTCTCTCAAAAGCGGAACCTTTGCTCTGAGCATGGCTTTGAGAAAGATATTCAGCTTAATGAACACATTAATTAGAACCATAACTATTTATAAGATAATTAGAAACGAAGCATGGTAAACTGGGCTTTTCCTGCAATTAATGGAGGATTAATTACTGGAGGTAATGAAGTGGATTTTTAAATGCATTAAGGTGAAGTACAGAGATGTGCAAGGCTTTGTGATAGTTGCATAATTATTCCAGGCTGTTTGAGCATAGCTCATATGAGATCGCTAATAAGCATCATTGCATCATTATGTATGCACTTAAAAAGACTTACCACCAAAATGACTGCCTAATTATTTCTAATTGGCAGGAGTCTGTGTAGTCATTGAGCTGTTTGTAGCCATTTTAAGGTTCATTTAACTATCCTTGGGGCCATGTGATAGATGGAAAAAAGCTTCAACTACACGCTGGCCTTGGCTGGCGCCGTTAATCAATTTTGGTGGGCTTCAGTTTGAAATGCATTTGCTCATGCAGAGGTCAAAACCTGAAGTAGTCCAAGCAAAGTTTTGCTTTTTGAAGCCACTTGACTGTATTCATTAGCAATTAGTAAAATAATTGTGTCTGTCACTATATTTGGATTTCCATATGACTTGGTATTCTTTCATCGCTGTCCCTTCTTATAGCATATTAGCTTCACTGGAAACCAAATATTCTTCCAACAGACCCTTTTTAGCGACTTCAGTGCAGTGGCATATGTTCCGATACACTACCTTTCTTCATTCATTTGTTAGCTTAAACAGTGCAGTACATTTCAACGCAATCATCTAATTTGCTCCCGATTGATTGCTGAGTGAAAGTTTCTACCCAAGGACAACATTTTAGGGCTTTTAAGGGTATCTCTGAGGAATTAGTCATTAAGCATTAAGAGAGGAAGCAAGTAGTAGTCAAATCGAATTCTGACGTTTACCAGAGTTTTGTAGTTAGGGGCATCTATTTCCAAGATGTTGACAGCTATGTATATTCAAGGACATCTTCTGGCAGAAGAAAGCTATGTAGTAATCGCACTTGTTTAAAACCTCATTCTTACATGAATGGCAGTGCAGCCGTTCTGTCAATAATTACATTAGAAATGTTGTGAATATCATTTGGAAATGACCTTTGTGAGATGTTATAATTAGCATGTAGTTACTTTATCTTACTATGTCAGGTTTAATGTGACATCCCATTAGGTAAGCGTCTGCGAAAGTTTTCAATGAATGCGTTGTCCTGTTGAACGTAATCATAACCATCTGTGGGATGTTGTCAACGTACATAAGCCATTCATATAGCTTAAGAAAACACCGGTGAGCAAATTGTAGGCTAATAAAATAAAGGTCAGCTTTGCCATTTTTGCTTAAAAAAATGGGGTTCTAGTAATTTAATGTTAAAACATAAGTTTACAAAAAATAATTGTTCAGATAATGTTTAAAGTGTAGGACTGATTGAAAATAGGTATTTTAAAAACAGGAAAAAGCAAAAAAAAAGTCATTTATTCATGAAATATTATTTCAAATAACAGATAAGGGATTAAAACAAGTAAATTGTGGTAGCATAAACTAATCCTTAAGGAAAGCTGCAGAATGATGTCAAATTTTAAAAAATTGTTTTAATTTTGAGACTTTTATAATGGTAATCTTTGAGAAAAGATCACTTTTGTAAACAAATTTTCAAGACAGGAAAACTATATAAAATACAAATAGCCTTTCTTACTGATACTCATTAGGAATTTTATTTTATGAAGTCCTGTCAAATACGTGGTAATGGAAATGCTGCTCTGTAGATTATCAAAACTATTACTTAGAGCATCACATCAGTTTTAATCTGCCTTTGAGCTGTCTGATTTGTTGTATTGGAAATTCTGGTGCAAGTCAAAATTGAAACTACTGCTGAGTATATTTTTCTTTGATGCAATATAGCAGTGCGATGGCAATCACGTTAAGTGCAGCTATCTTGTTAGTTATAAAGCTGTTCACAGCGAGAACTTTAAACATACCAAATTTCAACATCAACACGTTTGCGTTGAGCGGACCCCATCGCCAACCTTGCTCTATAAAATCTCTCCCTGTAGCGAATGTCCTCCTCCCTGAAGAGAGGAGGTTCTTTCTGCTGGCCTTTAGGGATTTGCTTTGGAAGATCAGCTTGTATTCCACGCGGCTTTGAATACTGCTGTCAGGGACCTTCATCACGCTTTGAAGTGATGAGCAGCTTTGGCCAGTACTTCCCATTCCTCTGGACCTTTCGCTGTCTTAAAGTAGTCATCTTTTCTGGTATAACTTGCATTTACTCCCCTGTATTGACATTGTGCTATTTCTCCACAGATTACCCAACGCTGGGGCGCTGGTGAATTGTGTTATGCCACATGAAATTCACTGCAAATGTGGTCGTGATAATTTTTTTTTTCTGTATGTTGGAACAAAATATGACTGACCTGTCAGTCATCATTGACTTGTAATTTAAAAATTTCTATCTAATTTTTGACTAACAAAATGCAATTTTTGCTAGCTAAAAGTCATTCATCTTTTGTTTGCTCTTCAAGGCACTTTTAACAGTTTAAGGATGCTTTATCATGTAACAAAAGTATGGTGTACAATTAAAGACTGTACTGTTATGGCAGCTGAGGACTTCAAACCAAGCAAATATGTTGGGAAAGGTTCTTTTGTCAAGCTTTTACAAATCTTTTTTAGCACATTTTAAAATAAAATGCACATTACAAAAGAATTTAATAAACAACTTGGTTTCATTTTAGGTAAAGCTGTTCCCTTTTTGATGAGAGCTTCCAAAACATACCTGGACGTGACTCTCCTACAAAACTAGAGAAGAGAAATTTTTTTCAAGTAAATGGCTAAACAGAAGCAGTAAATAAAAAAAAAAAAAAAAATCCATATGCTTAGCAAATTAGTCATGCCCCTTCCACAAGTTAGAATAATCAGATTAATGTTGGTGAACATAATGTCCCTCTTCGGCTATGACTTCTGAAAGGGATGCTGTCAGTCTGCGTCCTGCGCTACTCATAGCTCATCTCCCTTTGCTTTGTCTTGGTTTGAGACACTCTAAGGCCGAGCTGTCCAGTCAAGGATGGACTTGTTGCCAAGGAATGAGTATCACTTTGCTTTCCTTAAGGTTTGAATTAGGGAATGTTAAATAATTCTTGGTTTGTTTGCTCCACACACCTTCCCCCGCCCCCCAAAAATGAGTTGAAAATGGCCAAATGGTATTATTTCCCACTGCTGCTTCTCATGCTCCGTTCTGTCTGAGTGTTGTGCTATATGCTACAACTTACAAACAAATGATAGCACAATCTTTTGCTTCATTTGTTTGTCTGTGAAAAGTTCAAATTTTTTTATTTTGTTGGGTTGTTTTTTTTTTAAAACTGTCCGTTCCTCAAAAGCGCGAATATACTGAAAATGTATATGTTTTTGTTTGTAACGTTACTTTCGTATCTTATTTGCCAATGGGGAGGCAGACAGTAGCTGCTGGGTAGGGCATTGGAAGAGCAAAGGGGAAATCTGAGAAATGGGAAACGTAAGCAAATTTCAAGCAAGCCTTCAATTTAAATTATTTGTTTATTCTCTAT
Organism: Phaethon aethereus; assembly: GCF_964289735.1. Lineage (NCBI taxonomy): Eukaryota > Metazoa > Chordata > Aves > Phaethontiformes > Phaethontidae > Phaethon > Phaethon aethereus. The sequence continues at coordinate 27,148,238 of NC_138585.1, read as the reverse complement.
TATTAATTTCAAGTCAGCTGGTTATTCTTCCTTAAGTCTCCAACATCAAGAATTTTAACTCTTAAATCAGAATGTAAGGGTCCTCTTTTTCACGATTTCAGTCTACTATTAAATTTACTTGTGAAAACCCTGTAAATCAAAACGAGGTAGACAGTAGAATCAACACGAATACAGAGGAAGGAAGGAAGGAGTGTCTGTCAGTGCTGTTGTAGGGTCCAGCCGCTCACTAAGGAGAAAAACAGCGACCTGTCCCGATGAGGTCCTTTGTTTTATCTGATTTACAGGGCAAAGACAAAATATCCGCACGGTTACACGCCTTACACCTTTGATTGTCCCATCTGCTAGACCCAATGAGCAAGTATTTGCTAAAATCAGAGTGTATCAACAGTTCTCCAGCTGCAGATTGCAAAAGTGCATTCGGTTGTATTGTGGTATTATTAGTATATTAGTATCATGAGTAGATGAGGTTAGATTGTGCATTGCACTAGCCTTGAGTCCAAGTCAATAGAGCCACTTACTCAGAGGGGTGATAATTCGGGTCTGTTAGGATGCGTTGTTACTCACCTCTAGCCTGCAAGGAGCTTTAGAAGTCTGAATGTTGCAGATCAGCAACAGGATAAAGGAAGATCTCGAGTATTCTGACGAAAGCTTTCCTGAAGACTGTGGTAAAGTATCTGAATTATGGAGTATTCCCATGCTTCAGCTAAATTAAAAAGATCGAATTATCTAAATAATACAATGAAGTCTTGACCTTATTTCAGAACATATCTTACAGTAAGCCGATACGATCACAAGATTGGTGCATCTTATGAAACTGAAGCTTAGTAACTAAAGTTATCAAGTTTCTAGTACGTTGCAACTGTGAAGTACACTAGATTGTTAGAGATGATATCATCTCATGTGAGGAATGGTAGTATCTTGGTCGCCTGTGGTTAGTCAACATACCCTTATGTTACTTGTAATAGGAAGGTGCCAGACAGGGTTCGAGCTTTTCGTCTGCTGTCTGCAGTATCGGTGAGTATTCAAAATAAAATTTCAGCCCCAAGGCCTTTGTAGTTTGATTAGTAGCAGGAAACAATAGGTGCGGGGGAAAAACAAGGTTGGAGACATGAAAAATCCACAACAGTAAAACAGCTGCCTGACAGGACAATGAACTGCAGGCAGCTAGCGGTGTCATCGTTGGCATGGGGACATCAGTGACTATTGAAGAGGCATTTGAAGGCGGCAGAGGAGTGGCAGGCAAGTTTTCCTTGCTTAGTACATTGTTAGCTTAATATATGTTACTATCAGTTCTTAAATCTCATTATGTTCCAGTTACCTCCCCTCCAACTTCCCCATAATGGTGTTAATATTCTGGGAGTTGTGACGTAGCTTTTGGGAAGAGAATTGTTGAAGCTTTTGAGGGACACAATAGGTAATGTTTTATTTCTAGAGTTGGCTTGTTAACCGCATAATTTTGGTAATATTCTTAGTGATGGAAATGATGCGGTTTACATTTTCATTCTTGCCTTCAGGTTTCAAAATTGAGATGAGTGTAGTACATAATAGCTGCTGTTGCAGGCTTCTTGCAGATTCAGGAAGGCCATGCCGTGCTGGTCTGCAATTATTTCATGCTTCTGCTGTGGTTTTGTGAGTGGTTTTTTTATTATTTTATGTTTTAAACAAAAGACAAATCTTAGAAGTGAATTCCATAGTAAAACTAGGAACCTTTTTTTAAATGAAGGCATAAGTATGTAGAAATCACATTTTAATTCATTGCTATTACCCATTTAAGTTGAGACTAATATCAAGTAGTTTGTGATCAGTATCATCAATTTATCAGAACAGTCATAATACACTTTGAAGTATAATAATCAGGTAGTTCTGTTGCTTTATGTATTTTTTTAAAACAATCCAGGTTTTGTTGTTTCTCTTTCTGGCATGCTTTATTTTTCAATATCTTATGTAACAATTGCAGATTCCATGATGAACACACTTTTTTTTCTTTTTTTTTAATACTAAATGGAGTTTTCAGCGTTTCTTCCCCACCCGCCCTTTGGAGTTTTTAATTAGTCATTAGAGTTGGGTTTTGGGAAAGGCATAACAGGGTTACAGGTAATAACTTCCAGTAAAGTAGATTTTGCAGCTGATAAGCCTGTCAGCTATGTATTTTTCATCAGTCTCCAGCAAATAAGCTATTCAGTATTTATCTAGGAGAATATTAAAAAAAGACCACGCTTTCCTCTATCTACTCTGTGTTTGTAAATAAAGTAAGATGCATCTAACTTTCATGTAAATTAGAAAATTATCTTTGCATTTATAGAATGTGTATTGAAAAATAGTAATAAAATATACAAACTGTCTATGTTGTGTCTTCAAAAGATTTTGACAAGTATGGCATGATACATTTTTGCTCTGTGTGTGTGTTTCAGAAGTTTCTAAAACGCTTTTATGACTTAATTTTCAAAAACTTGATCCTGTAGTAAAGTTATGGCTGTTTTCATTGAATATGGTAATTATTTTTTAATTTGGAAGAAAACAAGATGGTATTCTAAAAGTCTTTCTATATGCTTTAGAAATCTAATGTGGTAAAAAGGATAGGTGGAATTCCTCAAACTTTTTACGTCTCCTAAAATTGAAACCTAAAATGTCTGGTGATCACTGAATTAAAGAAAAAGGTTTTCATTTTTCTTAATGATGAGCACACAGCAATAGTTGAACTTGTTACCAGTTAAGTAAAAGTAGACACACAGCTTTTCATCTAAGTATTATTTCCAAAGCGTCATTTGAGACCTCTGTTCATCATGTGAATCGAGCCTGTCTCAATCGTTCCAGTCTTTTAAATTAGGTATTTATTTCTAAGGACAAGCATATGCTTTTTGGGCCTTTTAAATGGCACTGCAAGCTGCTGCACTGTTGGAGAATGAGAAATGTTGAGATTTTTTTTCTGTTGGTTCAGTTTTGGATCCATGCTGGTACTTTTTAGTGGTTTGAGTGCCTTGTGCTGACAACAATGGTGCTGTAATGCTCTGGGTTGGGTTTTGGGGTTTTCTTTTGCAGTTTATGGGAACAGTTAGTGTCCCATGGTGTAAGTTGATTTCAAGCATCTGTTTAGGTAATTTCATTCAGCTGTCTAATATCTCTATGTGGATGTAAGTATATGTAAATATTATAGCATCTTTAAGCTCAAACCATGACTGGGGCCTCAATCTTAGATGTTTTACAGTCACAAAAAATAAAACAGTGGTCTTGTCAAAGAGAGACAGAAAAGTAGCTGATTTGAACTTCTTGGAGGCACCAGGGAAGTGAAAAATTCAACCTTGAGATTTCTCATTTATGTTCCTTAACATTTTAACATCATATCAGAGGTGTTGTCAAATTTACAACAAATAATTACCTGGATAGTGATTCCATCTGGAAAATGAATTTGACCTTTTTTCATTGCTGTGTAATACATCCAGATCTTCCTGTCATAGCAGATGCAGAGTCACTAATGCCTGCATGATGTAGAAACGAATAATTTCGTGTATTTATTGAAAGTAAGCTGGACCCTTGTTTTTTTAAAATAGATTCCAGCTGTTTTCTATCCAGGAATAGAATAACTGCATGTGTGTGTATAAATTAATTACAAAGCCTCTTGAATTTACTTGCTAATAGAATATGTTACCTTATTTGTTTATATAGAATTCAAGTTTTCCCATTGTTTTTGAAAAGAATGTGAAAAGATACAAAAAAATCTTTCCTGCAAGATTAGACAATCTAAGGAACGGAAGTTTCATATAGCCCATGTTTTGCTTGTTGTCTTTTTTTTCAACCTAAGCAGTGGCAGTTCTGGAATCTGGTTAGGAGAGAAAGGAATCCTTCTTGCTGGTATCTTTGTGTGGCAGACTAACAACTGTTTTGCTTTTGCCTCACCTTGAGGTTGAGTAGCTTTTCAACTCTTGTGTGAGCAGAAGACAAGCTGGATCTTCTCAACTCATTTGAGCTTTTATTTGTTTTGTTAACAGATTACTGGAATAATAATTACTTTTTTTATCTCTTTAACCTTGGTTTTATATGGAAGTTTATATATGGTATCTGTGCAGCTGGGTATTGCATACATTTGTGTAGGTGTATGTGCTTTTCTGCCCTTGAAGTCTAGAACTTCCAGATTGCTAGAACTGCTTTGAATGAGAAAGGATGGGGAATTGGAGGGGTGGCTTTTTTCTTAGTTTATTTAGCAGCCAGGATGGTGTACTGATGCCTGTTTCTTTATTATTTTCTTGCCTGAAGGCTATTAGAATTAAATACTAGCCTCTTCTGTTTAGTCATGGGGTGTCGAAAAAAGACCATTTTGTAGGATTAGAAAAAAGACCTGTTTTGAGGCAGTCTCTAAGAAAAGAAAGATGTGAGAGAAATTCACTTCATGTAAAAACAGATGTGTTGTTAAACTGACTGTCCTAATTTGAGGTGAAATCTTAGCAAGAGAGGCAGTTCAGTCTTCACATGGATGAACCAGGGAGATGAATGATGCAACATGTTTCCCCCCAACGAAGATGAGGCCAAGGATCCTCAGCTCCTTTGGACCAGTTATATCTAGGGCAGTTGGTGACCTCTGTGGAAGCTAAAGGAATAAAGCGGGGAGAGAATCCCCTCCTGCCATGGCTAAGGGAGTGGAAAGGTTCGCAATTCCAGTAGATCAGTGGGAGCTGTTCACACAGCTGTTCTCCCTTCCCAGATCCCGGCCAGCACACTTCATTACACTTCCTTTGGCCACAGCTGCTCCCACAATCCTGCCTCTGCGTAAAAAAGCCTGTTGAAAAAGAGCGTGTATAGTTTTCTGTGCCGAATGCAAAAATAATGTGTATCCAATAACACTTAGTTTATGTACTTCCATACATATCCGTAATGCGCATCTGGCCTTCTGAAGCAGATCACACTTCTGCGTGCAAGGAAATGCTCCTCAAGTGAGCCATTTGATGAAGGAAGCGAGTTACAGTTACGTACAGGTTAGTGTAAGTAGCTTTGTTAGGCATTTTGTAAAAGCACATCAACAAAACCAAACGGTTTATCTCCATGCTTGAATAGCAGCTGTTTAATCTCTGATTTATGTTTCTGGTTTTCCGATAATATTTAGTAAAGCCTGTTTTCTGGTTTTAGTTTTCCATGAAGGCTTTTGTCGAAGTGCTCCTGCAGCTGGTAGGGTCATGGTCAGCTTTTTCTTCTATCACTCATTCCTTAGGCAAGGAGTTTAGCCTGAACTCCATGAGAAGCAAGTCTCTGAGTGAAAGGCTGCTGACACCTAAAGTTTACTTAAATTGAGCTTTTGTATTTCTGGAGTCAATTCTTTTTCACCCAGCTGTTGATCTCCTGTAGGTTTTCCAGCACCTTTGAGGTGATGTTGGCGTACTGAACCAGAGGCATGCTGTCGTTGTCGGCACTGGATCTAGAGCCTTTCAGCGACTGGAAGCAGACTCTTTGTAGGATAGTCAAGGCATTGTGGCAAAAGTGGCACTTTCACCTTCTTTGGAAGTGAGAAGAGGTAGACCAGAAGCTTGTAGTCTGGAGAACTAGATTTGTAACAAATGGATGCGTGAGAAGAAACAAGACTAAAAGTAGTGTCTTCTCTATCTGTTCTTCTGTCCGGCTGCTTTTATGTACTGTTCGTGCCAAGCTTTCAGTAACTGCTGTTTTGATTTTTTTAATTACAGCTTACTGGAATTTTGAGTATTGTTTCCTCAAATGTTTGATTATGAAATGAATATAATTTATAGGTGGAAAATTGTTTGTTAGTGAACTAAGTTGATGCCTGCATCTGGTGAATCCACTGTCTGAGTTCTGCAAACTGTGTTCTTGATTGTCCTGGTGGTTGTTTATACTTCATCTTGCGTTTCTCTAGCGCTGTGGATGGTACTGTTACTGTCTTTAATACCTCTCTGTTTTGTCGCTTACCAACTGTCTAAACTGCTGGCTTGAAACAACTTCTTTTTCCTCTTAGCACCAGCCACATTTCAGACTTAAAAACTGACTCTGTTTCTGACTAGTTTCATTCCCACTCGGCTTATATTTAACAATAAATAAATAAATAAACCATGTTATCATACATATTATCTGTACTTAACTTCCTCAAATACATGCCTTTTAAAATTGCAACCTAATAGTGCATTTGGTGCTTGAATTTATTTTACCTTCCCCAAGAACTTGTACCATGAAGTTGAGTTAGTCAAGAAACTTTCTCTTAATATGCTTTGAAAGAGAACATGTCATTTTGCTGCAAGTAGTTGTGTGTTTGCACTATGTCTTTATTGCCAATATGAATATCCAGGTTTGATGGTGTTTCATTGTTCTTTCACAGGCTTTTGCTGCTAAAGTATGAGGCATGGATGTGTTGGGTTTTGTTTGTGGCTATTGAGCTGATGATAATCTAGTAAGAGTTGTATCAGCCGAGAGATACTTAGGAGAATGCTGGGGAAGAACTTGACATCTCAGAAACTTTCATTTGAGTGGCAATCGTGTTTGCCAGTAAAGTTGCTTATTTTTCCAAAAGCTTGCCTTCACTGAAAGAACGCTCATTTTCTTCTGTTTGAGCTGTCTTGTATTTACATTCTAATTCCTCTTCCCAGTTTAAAAAGTCTATCTCGGTGACTGTTTTCAAATGGTAGTGTTTCGAAAAGACTAGATTGTACCTATAAGATATAGTTCAATGCTTTAGTGCAATATAATTGGGGAAATACTAAACGACACTGACCTCATTTCCTTTAGAACAATGAAAATTAATAGTTTCACGTTTTATTAGGCTGATATTCCAGATGTAGTGTACATTTAATTAAGTGTAGTTTCCTTTTGGTTATGGTATGTGTATCTGCTTTTTGTCGCAAATTCTTTCTAGTTTTACAGTTTTCCACATGTTTTCTTTCACCATTTATGATTTTTTCAAAGCAGAGCTATAAGGATTTAAATCACTTTAGCATGCAGCACAACAGTTCCCATTCAAACAATAAACGCCATTTTAAAAAGCCTTTAGATCTTCTGTCACTTCATAAATATAAATGTATAAAAACATTATGCAGTTGTAGTGCCCACCTGCTAATTAAATGCAGATTTCCTCAAACTTGTTTTAAAATCTGCTTATTTGTTTCAACTCTGTCTCTGTTCAGAATACATATGGCCCTTGTGAAACTAATTATGCTTATGGAGCAGCTGTTAAATTTAGTGCAACTAATTTTATCCAATATTTTACATTTTAATTGATTACCTGTGAAGAAATTAGCAAATTAACACTTATTGTGCAGTAACTGAATGGGCTTTTATGGATACTTTCAATTTTTACAAGTGGACTAAGTGTTGATGGAATAAAGACATTTCTTAGGATTTTAGATAGGAAAGTTATTGGTGAGCCTTGATTATCTGGTGTGAGAATTTAGGGATACTGAGTGATGCCAAGCATCTGTGTGTTCTGTAACTTAGACATGAAAAGCAGATTGGAAAGTAATAGCTTTTCACAGAATTTTGGTAACATATGGGCTTATCTGGATCTAAGAACTCTTTGAAGATCTTTGAACTTGACTAAATGACTTAACCTTTGGCATGGTGGGTGGGTGCTTTGTGTGTGTTGGTTTGGGGGAAGGGGGTGTACATGCTGGCAGTCTACTCTCCAGCTTGATGCTATATTTTTTTTTTTCCTCCAGTAGTTCTATAATTTGAACACTTTGGGACTTGCTTTAATATGAGTAATCGGAATCGGGTTTATTTTTCAACAGTAATAAACAGAAAATCTTTATTCTCTGCTTGATCTGTGGACTTTCTTTCTTGTTTACTGATGAATTCTTGGCACAGATGAATTCTTGTAGCTCCATTTCATAAAGCTATATCTTTATTTCCTGTTCTGTATGTATCGCAAGGTATTTTAATAGTAATTCACGGTAACATACAGGTGAATTCATTCATGCTACAAATGGAAATGTACCACAGCTTGTTATACAGGGGGTAGCAAATTTAGTATACTTTAATTTTCACTTTATGAAATTATCTTCCTCTGGCAAGAGCCCCTTGTGCATTTTGGATTTGATATAAGCCTTATGTATGGAAGGTTGCAGAAAGTGTTCTTAAAACAAGTATTTTAGAATGTTGGGCTTATAGACAAAGAAGAAAGGCAGCTATCTTATTAAAATGGTACCATACTGTAGAATGGAGTTCTGGAGCATTAAGTGCAGCTTTCGGTGTGCTTAAGCCTGGCCCTGTGAAGGTGCTGATAACAGCCCTCTGCTTTGAGGCTACCCCTGGCTCTACCCCGTGAACTCCGCCGGTGCTGCTGGGGGATCACACTACTAAATACTGAATGTATTTTGGGCAATATGAAGAATCATTTTTCTTGTTGGTCTTGATCTTAATTTTTTTAATTACCCGCATCCCTAGTGTACTAGAGAAAGGTCGGTAGCATTGCCTGAAGTTGTCAAAGCACGATCTAAATTTCTGAGGTTTCATTGTTCAAATTCTGCAGTTGCCACTGAAAAGAGCATGTTAGAGACTGAACGTTACCCCTTTCTTTAGAAGGAAGAGAATGGGGGAAGACACAGCGTAGAAATTAAGTAGAGAAAGCACATAGCTTTCTCTACTTAATTTCTTTCTCTTTTTTCAGATTGCAGAGTTCAAGACTTGAAGCTTACAACATTCCTGACTTGCTTTTAAATATTGTCTTAATTCTGTCCTGATGTCTGCAGGATGGTATCTGTTCATACAGTCACTTGCTGTTACCTGGTGGTTTCAGACAAGACCAAGTTAAAAATCGTGGCTTCTTCATTGAGTTCTCTTGTCACCTGGTTCATTGAAGCTTGTGTTTGGTGTTGTAGAATTACTCTTGAATTGTATTAACAGGTGGGTTTAGTTAGCCTGGGTGGTCAAAGAGATTGGAGCTTCCCTCAGAGCTGGGAGAAATTAGTCAGGTTTTAGATATTGAGGTCTTAGAACAGTTGTATGTAAGAGGGAAAATTTAAGTGGCAGTTTGTTTTGGGAGTACTTACCCATAAATTCTAGGAAAACTAAACATCTGCCTGTACACAAATGCAGCACACCCTTTTGCATACTTTGTGGGAGGGTTTTATTTTAACGAGAACGTATTAAGATGTTATTTTTTTTCCAAAATTCAGGGATTCATCATTTTGTGTGTGTATGGCAGATGAAATGGTAACAAAAGACAGTCCTTGCTTTTAGGCCTTAGGTGAAAAAAAACGGGGTTTCAACTAGATCCTTTAAACCATTTCTACCCAAGAAATACTGTTTTTTGCAGGACTTTTATCCAAGTAGAGACCAGGCTTGGATAAATTCTCCTTTTGATAGTCGTATGACTAACAGCATAGAAGTAGTTTGGCTGGACCTAATCTATGATTATTTTACACTTGCAGAGTTCTGGGTTATGTAAGTAGCGAGGTTATGTGCTGCGTAGGCCAAATTAGGAACTTTTTCATGGCTGGTGTATATACAGTATGAGCTTGCGAATCGGCTTTCGAGAAAGTGCGCTTGCCTGGTGGCACAGAAGAAAGTGGTGGCCTTTGCTCTGCGGGGAATATGTGGGAACTGAAACTGTGCTTTTCCCTTCTCTGTATTTTTTAAATGTTTTGTGTATAACTTTTTTTGCTTTCTGAATATGTATCTTTTGCTTCCTTCTTGCTATGAATCTAATCTCTTTAGCTTCATATATTTATTGAATCAATAATGTAATTTTTGTTCTCCTGTTTAAAATGCTTGACTTCTCCCCCCGCCGAAGATTACATCTTATGCCTTTTTTAAAAGATAAAGTGAGTCTCTTCTTTGCTTACTCTTTTAGTCAGTCCCTTCCTTAAGCTTTTCTCCACCGTTTGGGGAGAAAGAAGCCTTAGCTCATACTTTGTTTTTTGATGAATGTAGGCGAAAACCATCGCCTTTTTATTTCCAAAGTGTTTTGCAGTTCCCACTTGTCCCTGTGAGGCTTGCACTGCAGAGTCCCTATACATTTCGGTGCTGCTTCATTTTCACAGCCCAAGGAGGTACGGTTTCATGCATTCTAGAAGCGATGCAGCATTCACTCAGTGTATCGGGATAATTGTGGCTCTTGCTTCAATCATCGTTTCCTACAGCACTTCACAGAAACTGAGAGCTCTTACGAGTGCACACACGAACAGAGATCAAGAAGATTGTGGTCTTACCTGCTTAAGCTCAGCAGTTCTTAGCGGTTTATTGCTGGCTTCCTGTTAATTCCACTTCAGTTTTAGAAGTCTTGCTGGCAGAACTTATTTCATCACGTAAGATGAAATTGTTCTAGAGAATTATACTGCCAAGTTTGTTATTTTTACCATCTTATGCCTGTTATCTTAAAGTATTTAGTGTCTTTGCTTCCTTAGTTTCATCAAAATGTGGTAAAACTACATAATGCGTCTTAACTCGTAATATACTAAGCTGTTACTTAGTTAAGCAAATATATTTTAAATTTTTTCATCACTGTACTTGTGTGAGGAGTCCCTAAGATTTTTTTCAGGTTAGCAGAAGACTTAAACAAGAGTTGAGATTCAGCTTAAATTTGTTAATGAAATGATGTGTTGTGATTGACTAGTGGTTTTTCTAATAGTCCTCCGTTTCTATGACTTCGGATAAATCGTGAAGGAGAAAGCTTATCTTGTACTAACCTTTCGCAAAAATATTCATTGCTGTACAACATTGGAAACAGAATAGTTACCCCAGTTTAAAAATGATTAACAGAATCTACGTTTTGCTAGCATTCAGGAATTGAAGGGAGTGTTAATGTTAGACTGTTTCTTTTTTCTTTTCCTCAGTTTTCCTTATTTACTTCACCCCTATTCACAACTGGGGTTAGTACCTCTTTCTGTATTTTTGGTTATATTGCTTTATCTGTGCTTTATAAATACTGTTCGTAATCAATGTAAGTAAATACAGTGAACTTAGTAGGTAGAGTTGGTTCTATTTGGGAAGACCGTACCTCTGGAGCATTAAGGGAGAATAATGAAAAATTGAATATTTGCCAAGAACTTTGTACAATGATGGAAGACCCAGGAAAACTCATCTTTGGAAGAGGCCAGGCTACGTCTCTGAGCTCACAGGTCAGCGTGGCTGGTGTCTGCCTGGTGCTACCTCGGGAGGCTGTGCTGGGGTCTGCATCCCTCTGCAACTCCTGTCTCGGCTGCTCTGTCCTCTACCGAGCAAACCAACCCTGTGTGCACCTTAGCTACTGGAGAACAAGGGTATAGGAGAGATTGCAAGCTGAATCAAGTGCAGTGGGATACACTAGATCTACTTTGCAACTTTTTTCCCGCACTGTTCCCTCTATAGATCCTCTAAATAGGGCGTCGCAGCCAGTCTGGGTTGGGCTGGGGGTCTGCAGCCCGCAGGGGCAGCCAGACTCGGCACTGGAGCTGCCCTGAAGACCCTTCTGCTGTGCTGACCTGTTATCTCAGCTAACAAGTCTGACCAAACTGAAGTTGTCTCTGCATGAAGCCAATTCTGGATTGTCTGCATCGGTGCTCCGGGCTGATCTACAGCCCAAGTCGACTGCTCTGATAATGGAAGGATTGACTGAACTACTGTGTCCTGCAGAGATAGCTTCTGTGGAGTAGAACTTGACATTTTTGTTAAGATCTTCACTGTAATATCCCGTTGATAGTCATCATAAAAGAATACTGACAGCCTCTGTAAAGAAAACATAAGTTTGTTAATGCTGTTTTAAGTACATTATTACAAATTTGATGCAACAAATCTACTTTTGATTTTTAAAAGCTGTTTTTCTGTATATAAATTATACCTGCTGTTTGTTCTACTTAGACGTGTGAACGAACAGAAATCTAGGATTTGAGCATCCAGCTAATTTGAACTGAATTTGCTGTTATTTGCAACTGCGAAAGGTGGATATGAAAACAAGTTCGAATTTGAGCTGAGAAAGTAAGCTCTTGAGCAATTAGTGTTTTCGATTCCTCGGTTATTTCTGTTTGAAGGACTACGCCCTTAAATAAGGAGAGGCCTTGCGTCAAGTGAAGCTGGTTTGTATTGCTATAGGGTGCTTTTCTTTGGTTGTTTTCTTTGGTTTTTTACTGTTTCTGATTCTGTGTCTTGCCTGCAGAGCTCTTGGAAATTATGGTTACCTTTGAGTAGTGTAGGGCAGTGGTCTGTAAATCTGTGCCTGTCTCATCACGGTGCTTGTAAAGTGTCTTCATGCCAACCAAAAACCAGATCTAATTAGAATACTTTTAGGTCAAAACTTCCTCTACCACCTCAGGACTAACGGATGGATGCTTTTTAATTTGTGGTGATATAATAAAAATCCATTTTGAGACAGAAAATGTTCTGTAGTTCATAATATGCCACTTAAGTGGTAATTTGAGCTATTGTATTAGTGCTAATAGTGTGACCAATAATGGGAGATATTGTGTTGCAAGAGATGCCATCTGCTGAATGAAACGTAAAACTGAGGTTCTGACCCCTGGTGCGAGTCTGAAAGGCTCAGTGGCAAGGATAGGTATGTTAACCCCAGCATGCTGGACAAATTCCAGACTCAATAACAGCATTCTTCCTAAATGTAATTTATAGCTTCATCTGGATGTAGTATTTTCTTTTGCTTATTCAATTGTTGAGTTTTATTAAACAGTTGCTGCCTTTTAAATTGAGTGATCTTTTCTATGTGATTTTGCTTTTAAAGGCCTTTGGAGTTTTGCATTCCAAGAGGTGCTAAATAAATTTTTTATACTGTTTTAAAAAAAACTGCCCTCCCCTCTACCCTCTCAGTGCTTAATGAAAGTTTTCAATGAGGTGCCATCAGAACTTTTATGAAGATGTACATTGTAATAGAAACTAATGTAAACTTGACCTGCTGTTTTCGTAGACGGGCATTGTGTATAGCTACTCATGTACCATCAATAAAGAGGTATTGATCCATGAGAAATTAGAAAGGAAAATTTAGAAAACCATCTAAAAGGAATTCAGGAATCATGAAAACGTTTTTTAGACACATATAGAAAGAGTCATATTGTAATACTACTTGATCTTTTTTTCGTCCAAGTGTATCGGTAACAACAGACATCTATTACAGGGGAATGGATAACATGATTGAGAACAGAGTATCCTACAGCCATGTTGGAACTTGTAACCAAGAACAAAGTATGTGCCCAAACCCTTGCACCTGTATTCAGTTTCTGGCATTATTGGGCCTGTAGGGTTGGTCTATTTATAGGTTTTCTGCAAAGTGTGTTTCAAATCTGAGTTTGATATTAAGAAGCTGTGTGCAAGTGTCAGCTCTGCAGGCCGAAGACAGGGGTTTGGACACGTAACTTCTGCTTTTCCTGGGTTTTGTTGGAACATTGTTATTATTAGTAATGTATTTAATATGTAAATACAAGCACATAGTAGCAGCTGTAAACTCTGATTATTTGCCAAGCTAAATTGATCAGAACTTAAGAACATTGTTCAAGAAAAAATTTCCTTCCTTTCCTTCTCCAATAGCTGCAAAATTACTTTGGTAACACCAGATTACTTTGTTAACGGGTGAATACTAGGTAGTGTGGTTTAATTTATTTTGCATTCTTCCTTCGGAGTAGAAGCACTGCTTTTTTTTTCCCCACATTTGATAAATTGGCAGTTTTTTGTTTTAAAAGCATTAAATCACTAAATGATTTGAAAATGTGTTTAAAATAGTTGGACTGTATAACAAATCTAACATACAGTGACAGTAAAAAATGTATGACTGCTAAATTTTAATACTATGGATTTTGTGTAGATCACGATCAAGACCTCGTCAACGTTCTTGTAGTCGAAGTAGTGAAAGATCCAGTCATAGGAGAACTCATAGCGGGTCTCGTGAAAGAGAGCGGCGTAAAGGGAGAGAGAAAGAAAAAATAAGAGAGAAAGGCAAAGGAAAAGAAAAGGAGATATATGGCACGAAGCATGGGTAAGTGAAATGACAAACAACGTAACTATAATAAAAACAGGGAACAATTCAGTGTCGTTTTATTTTTTTGTAATCAGTTTGTTTTGTAGTAAATGATATTTTATATAAACTCAGTGGAAATTATTTAAAATCTTCAAATAGTGTGATTCTTAGTATTTTAAAATTCTGGAACGTGACAACATTTCAAACTAAATGATGGCTTAATTTACAATTCTTTTTTCCCCTTGATTTGCAAATACACTCAATATCTTTCTTCAATTGATTAATATAAATATTTTTCCAGTACATAATAACCAAAATTTAGGGAAAATATGAGGAGTATTGGAAAGCAAAGACTATTTCTTACGAAAAGCTGGTTTTCACTGTTCACACCCACTTCTACATTGCCAGAAGTTCCTACTGGGCTTCATTTGTGGCTCAAAGCACGGTTTCAGCAGAAGCACTTGCTATGGGTGAATGATGGACTGCCTTTCAGAACCTGCTGTCAACCTAATTTCTGCTTGAAATGACTTGGATTGTTGATCTTGTTTTTACAGCTGTCAGAAAAGGCAATCTTATGTAATTATTTCTGCTTCATACACCTTGGTCTCCCTCAACCTTTACTGTGATGTTCATCTTTGCCCTGTTTATGTGATTGGTTTCAAAACGGAGGACACTACTGTGTCACTTAATGAATTTCCCTTTGGTGGATTCCCACTGCAACACTACATGGGAATTTCGAGTTGCATCCTCCCTCCACCCACGTTCATGGAGGTATCTCACAATTACCTCCCTGGTTTTACGGCTTGATGATATTAGTTATTCAGTCTCCCAGATACCATTACCTTTTTGTCCATGCTTATAGCACTGATATGTAAATATTCAAGATTAGCTATTTGCGTGGGTTTTTTTTCCTATTTGCAATATATTACTTGGACTGCCTGGAACTTCAAGAGGGGTGTCTTCCACTCATTTTAAGGGATGCTCTCCTCATTTTACTAAACCATGTGGGATATTTCTCTCTTGATGTTGTGGATGTTTTCAGCAATCCTTAGCATTCAATATAAACAGAACCCCTGAAGCGTTTGCAGTGTGTCTGATAAGTCACAAACAAGATGCCTTTTACCCGTTTACATGAAGTTCAAATATATTTTGGGACTTGTAGAAGACTTGAGGAGAAGCCTGGATGTTCCAGCTGAAATTTGTGTTTTTCTTTTTCCTTTTTTTTTTTCTTTAATTGAAGTGGAAAAGTAGGGAAAGGATCCATAGTGAGCATATAACGTTTCGTGTGTGAGAGGTTTTCTGGACTTCTTGTAGAAGCACATCTTAAATCATGTTAGACTCTATAGCAGTGCTCTGTTAGCATATTGCCTGACTTTATGTCCTTTTATAACAAGGATCAATATGAACTAGCTGTAGGAAGAACACCGAAGTGCCTAGAATTTTTTTGAATGCAAGCAATTTATATTTTGGTAACTTACAAAATTGCTTATGGTAAATTTGCAAACAAAATGCCCTGTTTGGGTCATCTCCAAAGTAGTTAGGACAAAGAGTACAAATTGGTAATAGCAACACTTTATGACATCAGTCCATTTTCCTCCGAGGTCAGGTACTGACTGGTAGGCTGCGTACAGGGATTTCTTACTTGGAGCATTATTAGACTGCAAAATGAAATGTACCTGGGATGATGGTGATATAATCTGTGCTTCATAAACTTTCTGAGGAGCGGGGGCAACATGTTTTTTGATTTAATCAAATCATGATCAAAGTATATCTGTACAGAGAATATGGATCTGAGAAGCTTTTTCCCTTTACAGTTACTTGTCGTTCTGAAGATTGAGACTGTATCAGCACTACATTATTGTTTGTTAAAGGCTCTGCAAAGCAACATATTTGAATACACAGAGAAGACAGAGCTCTTTGATGCAATTGCTTTTTGCAATTCCTGCACAATTATTTTTGTCTCAGAGTATTCTCTTACAGACCCCAGCGAGAGTGAATTAGGAACCTGCAGTTTTCCTTAAATGCATGCGTGTCGGAACAAAGAGAGTTAGTGTAGTTTGTCTTTGCCTTGTGTGTGCTCCAGGAAAATGAGGCCAAGTAAGATGTTTTACAGTTGTGTTTTTGTATGAGGCTTCCTCAAGCCTCCCAATCTCTCATCTTTTTCCTCTGTGTCATTTATTTATGTATTTACTTTTCACCCAGAAAGAAAATATAGGAAAGAAAAGAGCTCCTTGGCCAAGAAAGCTCACCTGTCCTTAGTTTATAGATGTATAGGAAGGAGGATGGTACAAAACAAACTGAGTGAACCTTTTGCCTGTCTAAGTCTATTGGCTTCTGGCATTTTTTTACTTTGTTTTCTGCAGCAGGCAAATTTGATGCTTTGTTTGTTCTGTCTTGATGCTTATTTCTGAGGAAAGCACCAAGATAGACTTTTTTGTTTTCCAGTAACTACAAAGCCTTTTGTAGTTGACTGTGGTCAGCAGAAGGTAGCAAGTTGGTTTTGCTGATATTTTTTGAGGATCTATGTTATAATTTAGGATTTTTGCCTTGTAGTGGTGTCAGATGTCCTTTTGTGGGTATG
This sequence comes from Phaethon aethereus, assembly GCF_964289735.1. Lineage (NCBI taxonomy): Eukaryota > Metazoa > Chordata > Aves > Phaethontiformes > Phaethontidae > Phaethon > Phaethon aethereus. The sequence continues at coordinate 27,131,793 of NC_138585.1, read as the reverse complement.
GTTAGAATTATAATTCTTATTATAGCTTGCCTCTGCAGCCGAGTGTCTTAGCAGATTCTGCGACTGATGACGATTTGCTGCCTTGGCTGGAACTTCACTGCTCACCCAATGGACTTAATGCTGGAGTAGACCAGGAAGCACTAAAACGATTTGCTCCGTCAGCTGTCTTCATCGGAGAGACAGTAAACAGAGATAGGTGACACCTCCTCAAAACGTGTGGGTTTCTATTCTTGTTTTAAATTGGATCCAGTTTGGACAGGAAAAAAAAAATTATTTTTCCTCCTGGCATATTCTGCTGTAACTAACACAATGATAGTGCTGTTTTTTCAACTTGCTGTTCACATTTGTTTTTTTCTCTGAAGTATGAGGAAGAAAGTCTAAATGGACACAAAAATGGCTGCCAGGTGTACAGTTGGATGTGAAATACTGGAAGGAATCTGTTGTAGGTGACTCCAAGTGAGTGAATTTCTAGATCTAGGGTCTAGATCTGCACTGAAAGTAACATTAGTCTACAGAGCCTTTCTAGAAACTCCCAACAGCAGGGGATCTGTAGAGGAAAAAAATAGTCCTCTGACCTCTGTATTTGGAAGAGATCCTTACAGGTACTCCAACACACATCAAGGGCCAGATCCAGTTTCCAGTTTAAATTCATGTATGTTTGGAATGTATTTATGGAAAATAGCTACCTTGAAGCTATAATGAAGATCATCCGAAAGCCAGATTGTGAGAAGATGGAATATAAGTTATCAGGTGCTTGTTGACTTTATGGTTTAACTTTGCATGAAAAAATGTATTTCAGTTTGTCAGCACTGCAGGTTATCTGATGGAGGTAGTCATATATTTGGGACTTGACTGTTCCTCTAAAGTGGAGAATCAAAATGCAATTCTTGCACTAATTAAGGAGCAAATAGTTTTATTTGTGGCTCATAGAAACTCTAATGATAATTTTCTGTGCTTGGCTTGTGTATGTTTATAGATGTGAAGGGGGAAGGGCTTGTATTTGGTTTTTAAATCAGGGCAACTTTAGGTTCTTTCAGAGTAGATCTTGTCTTCACAGTAGACATCTCGAGAGATTTCAAGAGTAAAAAACACTGCCATAGTAATCCAGTCATCGTCCTTTGGCATTCTCCTTTTCAGTGAAGATTCTTTAAGGGTGAGCACTGAACTTCTTGAATGTTGGAGAAGTGTCAGCTGTTTCGTGGAGACAGGCTGTATTACACTCTAGCAAAACAGCTGAACTCTTCTGTTCTTACAATCTGAAACGTTTTAGGGGATATACTGTTTGTTCAGCCATTATGGAGGAAGATTGTGGTAACAGCTGCTTTGAATTTGGGTTGGGAAGCTCATTTACAGCATCTGATGGTACTTGGTGAAAAAACCTGGAGTTAACAGTCGTATCAAGCTTTGGAATAGTTTTGTACTCACTTAAAAGGTAAAGCAACACAAACTCAGAAAGTGTCCCAGCAGCACACCCTAAATATTCACAAACAAAACAAAAAAAAAAATCTATCTTTCAGATTATCAGAATTATTTCATTTCCAGTGAAAACTCTTTGCAAAATAAAACTGATGACAAGCAGGGAGCAAGAAAAGTTCTTAACTAGTTCATATTCAACTACTGCAGTGCTACTTATTTGCCTTCCATTTTGCAAGTAATCTGAACTAACCAGTTTGCTTTTTCTGCTTTGGTCTCCTAATCTCACAGTAGTTGTTCGAACTGTGTTCCCCCCCCCCCCCCTTTTTTTTTTTGTTTTGTATTCCTGTTGCAGCGCATGGGAGAAAGAGCTTTATTGCCTGGAAGGATATAAAAAAAATAAATCAATAAATGGTATGGCTTTTTCTGAATAACTGTTGCCAGCATTTCCAAAGTAAAAGCACTTGCTCAGCCTTGCAGGCTTTTCTATTCATCCAGTCTCCCAGGCCAAGTTTCAAATCATATTTCTCTGTTTGTAATAACAATATTCTCTAGTTATGACCCATGACTGCAGTAGTGATGTTGTGCGCACTATTGCTTTGGGCCGGTACTATATACTAGAACTCTACCAGTGCTCGTACTTCGTAATTAGCACACACATGGCTGGCGTTCCTGTTCTCATGAAAGTTTAACTGACAAGCGCTGTTACCGCACCTTTAACTTTTAGGGAACGCTCTATATCTACTGATATGTTATGAAGTGTTACAAATAAAATGGAATTGATAAAATAAGGACCAATGTACATTTTGTGATGCGTTATCATTTTCTGTTAACTCTGCAAAACTTTGTAATATTATAGACATCTGGTGTCTAGTTCTTACCAAGATGTTTTAGTCTAGTGATTTTCTTTTATTAAATTTTTGTTTATTTGAAAAAAGTGAAACTTTAGTGTTCTTTGTTCTGCCAGAGTAGTTTATCAGGTCCTACATTTGGCTGTCCCATTTCCTGTTTTTCTTCTCTTGGTTTAATTTTTTTTTTTCCCTTGTAAAAATGAATCTTCTATGAGAGTATGCACTCTGAGCTAAAACAAAAAAATGAATAGCATTGATCAGAAAAGGTCACTGAGTAAAAAAAGGAAGAGCCTTGTCTCTGCATCAAAGGAATGGGACCGGCTGGGTTTAATTTCCAATGGCTTTCCAAGGAGGGAGTTGCAGTTCTCACAGTAGGCCCTTGCTATGTGGTTTTGATTGATTATGGGAAAATTAGTGATGGTCCTCCTGGAAGTATAATGATGTACTTTGTCCTATCAATTTGTCTTTAAAAAAACACAAAACCCAACCTAAATCTTGTTGGTTGGTAAAGCTGAATTGCACTAATTTCTAGAGAGAAATGTACGTTTAAAAATAAGATTTGAACAAATGACCGTAGGGTTTTTATTAATCCTTTCTTCCTATTGAAGGTTCTGTCCCAGCAAAATAGGAAAACGAGGTGCTAAATACAGTCTGGTTTATCAATCAAATGCTAATTCATTGGAAGTACTATGTTTAGAAAAGAGAAGTTACAGGTAAGCAAAACAGCTTTCTCCTGTTACAACAGCATATTACTTGAGTTCTACATCAAGGCTGTGTTGGAAGAGGTTCAAGCTTCAGTTCCTTCTGATCCTTTCTGCTGAGGTCTCCAGGTGCCTTAGGCTCATGTACCATTGCCCCTCCCGCCCAAGTTGAAACAGTCTTGGCCTGTTTTTTCTGATGTGCCAATGTGATGTATATGTATGGTTTTTATTCTGGCTTCCCCTTAGATAAGACTAAAGCAGGCTTCCAGCCAGTCCCAGACCGTAATTTTTATTTTATACACCTATGGTACCTATGGGGTACTTCCTTATCACTGTCTTTCAGGCTTCCAGCACTTGACACACGTTCTGTTTTCTTCTTTTTTCCTTCATTTGTGACTTGTTTTAAGAAGTGATCTATCATGTTCACTGGAAGGAAGCAATTATTTGCTTATAATGAAGTAGAGCAACCCTTCTTCTCCTCCCATGTTTCTTTGGCTTCAGAGCTTAATAGAGCAGTCCAGTTTGAAAGCCTTGTTCTTTATTATATGGGATATGACTTGCTAATGTAGTATTAGCATCTAGGTCATTAGCGACCTTTTAAAAATGTGCTGTAGATTGAGGTGTTTTTTCTAAATGTTGTAAGGCGGCTTATTTGACAAGCATGCTAGCACTGCAGTTTTGTCTTCTATATGCAATGAGATCTTTTCTGTAATACTTTAAAGGTATCAACATGAGTAACTGTTCCTAACACGTATTCTTCTAAGGTGGTATTAAATCTGGGAAATACGTATATTTTTAGTGTTTCTAAAAATAATGGTACATAGTTCTGTTAAATCATGACTTGAGGACTAGATCAGAGTGACATCTTGTCATCAAGTGCCTTCAGGCTTTGTTAAAATGGCCCCATCACTCAGAGGGAGGGTGAGGCTGAATTTTCGCCGTGGGTGGGGTGTGCTGTGTGGGCCTTCGGTGACACCCTTCGCTCGCGTTCCACGAGGTGGACCTGGTGCCTGCAAATCACGGCTTGCAGGCTGCTGTGGGAGCTCAGTCGCTACTGGAGTCCTTTCTGCTCCCAGGTCCCACTTATAGACCAGCAACTTCTGCATGCTAGTAATCTTCAGATGTCAAAGTCTTCCCAGGTGAAGGGTTTTATAGTACTTGAACATGTAATTATACCACGACAATATTTTTCTGCTAAATTTTTTGCTAATCAAAGCATTACATTAATCATTTATTTATGCTTTTATTTAATTCACTTGTTTTGAAGCAACATGCATACATGTGTTCGTTGACCTGTATGTGTGTGCTGTTGAATTTTGATATTTAAAGTCTTGATTAGCTTAAAAACATGCAAGTTCCTGCATTCTGAGACGTGCTTTTCATAAAGATCGTTGCTCATTGTTGAACTGGGGGGGGACAACCTGCTAAAAACTTGTTAGCTGTAAGTAAATTTTACTAGATTTATGGGTTTCACCCTAGCTTTCTTAGTAGCGGGATTTTGGATTACTTTTTAAACTGTTTTTGAGAGTTTTTAATGGAATAAATTAGGAGTAGCTTCTCAGTAGTTATGAAAAAAGAAGTGTTGTGCCAATAATCAAACCCGATCACCATTTTAATTTCTGGTACTTAATAAGGCTATCGATACATTTGTGCATTAACGTTTTCAAGGCTTCTTAAATACTTTGACAGATATTACAGAGCTGAAGAGTTTGTTTTTCAAAAGTAGTCTTCATTTTTCCTTTTAATTCCATATGTTAGCTCTTTAAATTGAGGTCCCTCTGTCTAGGGGACCTTTTTCAGTGGCGTTTAACCAAAGCACTTGCAGAGTTTTATTTTCTGTGCTCGGCCCTGGCAGCATCCCAGCAGGTTCAGCCAGCGGCACTTGCGTGATAAATGCGTGTTGATGAGCTTTTCGGTGCTTGGCAGAAGACATTAGGAGTAAATTGGGAATATTGGACCTCTCGGAGTTTGACAGCACTCACACGCTCCTGGAGCTTGTCATTTTTTTTTTTTCCTTCTTACCTCTTTCCACGCTGTGCAGTAGGAAGTCATTTATGGTAATTTTCTCCTATTTGCATATAGGTTATAGAGTTCTGTGGTGCAAAGCACACTCAGAACTCCTTTTAAGTGTCTGTTCAGATCAAAGCGGGACTGTGTGATAGCTGTTGTCTGACACCAAGCTGTGTGGTGTTGTTTTCATTAAACATTTATCATACTTCCAGTGTGACAGCAGGCAACTTTGTGCTTGGGTAACATGTTTTCATGCAAAATTTATTGAAAAAGACGAGATGTTGTAAAGAGATCTCGTTGCCTTTCACCAGTGGCGAAGGGTAGATCTTTGATTGGAAAGAAAGGTACCTCTAGCATGTTTTGGTTACGCTGAAGAGCTGTGAAATGCTTGGCTTTTAATAAGCAAGTAAATGTATCTTAAAATTGTTTGTTTTGAGAAACTTTGCTTTGACAGATCACATGAATGTTTTTTCATTCTGATGCTACTTGGTTTTAACAACAGTTTACTATGGTCCCATAATGATGCAATAGGCTAGCTGAGGAAGTTAGGAATTACTAGGGTAATCTTTGCAGTATAAACCACGCTTTTTTGACAAAAGTAGAGAGGGTACTATATTTACTTGACAACATACTACTTTACTCAAGTATGATTGATTATTCATATTTAAGGAATATTTCAGTCTTCTGGCGATTTATTTTGTTTTGAAGCACTTCTATTGTAAACCAAACTTTTTCCAGCCTGAAATCAGATGAAAAAAGGGGAAGAGTCTTGTATCCTTTGAGTTATACTAGTACATTTAAAGAAGTTTACCAGTAGGACACATCAAACAGTTGTGATTTAGCAAGAAGTTAATTCATGTTATTATTTAATCATTTTCAGCATTTCTACATCCAAGATACTCAACTTCCAAAAGACTGTTGTGCCTGTGTAACAGGTTCCCTTTGCATGAATGTTCACCAGCGTTTTTACTGAAAACATCTCTAATCTTAATTTTGTAATCATGTCCTGTTGCAGAAAATCTCCCGTTCTCTGTAACTAACGCATACTTTGGGCCGAATTGGCGCTGCCCCTTCGTGAGCACACTGCAGGGGAGGGTGTGCTGGCAGCTCCCTCCCAGGAGGTGCCCAGCGGGAGCTGTGGTCCGGCAGGCTGCTTCCTTGGGCGCTGGGCTACAGCCGCGGACTTCTGCCTCCAGCAACACTGTGTGGCTTAAGGAAACCTAAAGCTGCCTTTGCTCCTGCGTTGGGTAGTGTCTCGGGGCTGGCAGGAAAGGAGGAGCTCATGGTGTGCGCCTTCAGTAGAGGTAACCAGTACCTCCTCCTGCCTGCTTGGGGTGAGCCTGTCCTTCAGCGCCGCGCGACGGCAGTTCATCTCATCCCTGCTCCATGCAGACGTGATGTTGGCCGTTGCTGCCTCTGGTATGTATGGATCTCGGTTACTGCCTGCAAGGTGTTTCACGTGCTGCTGAAGAATGTTCTGTTTTTTCCCAGTGTAAGAAATGAAGACATATTCTTACGGAGTTTGGTTATTAGAAAATAGTTTTAATGCACAAGGAGTCTGCAAGTGCTCTTTTTTGGGAGGGGGAAATAAATTTGTAAAAAAACCCGAACTTTCCTGTATATAAAGAAGATTATAAAAAAAATTAATTCTTCTATAGTTCTTGCTTTTCTGTTGCTTTCAGAGAAGGCATCTCTTTCTTCATCCACCTCCTAGCATGGCCCTAGAAAAGGATTATGCCAGCCAGGAAAAATGAGAGGTGAGCCTGCCATTGCTTAATGCCATTTCCAGCTGCTTTTTGCTATGACAGTACAGCCTGAATGGTATTGGTGATGCTGTACAAAATTTTTGTAAACCTTCTTTCTTAATCTAAGAGTTGTGCTGCTGTAGCCGTGACAGTTTAAGTTTATACAAGAAGTGGAGTTGGCTGGGAAAAATAATATCTTTCTTTTAGACCAGCTGGTGTAAGTAGGGAAAAATGGCCAGGCTTTTAATGACGTGAAGCTTTCGTCAGGTCTCACACCGACTCAGCAATCATCCAGCTTCAGTTCAGGTCGGGAGCAATTTCTCTAGGTGCAACACGTTTATGTTAATCGATTAGACAATAAACAGGACGAGTAGCTTATCACTTCCCATACTGTCCATGGTGACGAGAGGTGGCTCTCAAAATCTGCAAAATGTTAGTGTTTATCTGATCCAATTATGCACATGCCGGTTCCAAAACATGATCTCTGTAGTTGTTTGCCTAAGGTATTCATGTTCAACCATCTCTGTTCACTTACAAATGGGATTTTGTCACACTGAGGCTGATTTTGTCATTCTAAGACCTTTTCTTTAAAATCTTACATGACAAAATATATTTATCAAGTAGTAGAAGTGTGCAAATATAAGTTGATGTTCAAGGTGCTACAATGTTTGTTTAATTTGAACCACTCTGTCTCCGTTTCATGAGTTATTCTTAATTATTTGTATTGTTTTTAGAACTTTAATTTTAAAGAGGCTTATGAGAATAATATAGCAAAAGTACATTGTGTTTATTTTGCTGTTTAAGAGTTCAAAAGAAACAGCATACTTTTGTAAGTTTTGATGCAAAACATAATAAATAAGGATTGCTTCTGGGCTGAAACCTTGCCTGCCATGTTTCAGCCTTGATCATATTTTTGTTGTTGAGTTACAAGCATCCTAGATGCTTATAATAAAATTATGACAGACACTTACCTACAGTGGAATGAACAGTGTCACTAGTGAAAATGTCCTGTTCAAGAATAGCAGACTCTGTGGCCCTGTGTCCATATTAAACACAGTAATTTGTAGAAAAATTGTAAAACTTCTTTAAAATCTGTTTAAAATTAAGGAATGTATTTTGAGTGCTGAAACCAAGCTACTTCAGTCCAGTGTTGGGAAATAGTTCGAGCACTTATAGTAGAGTTTTCTTTGTTCTTTTGTCAGAGAGGAAAAATCTTTCCTTAATCCGAGTATTTTTATTTTCTGTGTCTGGACTAAATTATGAGGACTTTATAAAAGCTACAGTCACGCTGCTGAGATGTTGTTATAATAGAGTTTTAAGTTACTGTAACTAATAAGTACTATCAGGCATCTTATTTTGGTAACGAAGAATAGCGGATAATAAGCTTCTAAAATTCTATGGCGAGTTGAGCCCCTCTATCAGACCTGGGGTATCTTTGACTGCCAGCCTCTTGCTCTGACTTCCTACAGAGTGGGCTTTCAAGGGTCTTTAAGATGTATTTTCATGGCAAGGGAGTTACTTATCCAGAAACAAAATCAGAACAAAATGACCCCTCTATTTATTTATTTTCACTGCTTTAACTTTCCTTTCTATCTCATTATCTTCCCACCCCGCGCCCCAGCAATGTTTGTGCCTGACTTACATTATTCTGGTTACGAGAGTTTGCTTAAACTAGTTGAGGAGCACAGAGTGATTGAGTTACACTTTGAGGTTTAGTTTTGAAGAGTATTTCTGACTTCTGTTCTTCAGCGTTGGTTTCACAGAAGCGGACCCGTGTCAGCCGTATCTCCTGTAGCACGCAGGAGCAGCGGCGGGCGCTCGGGCAAGTGTGCTCCTCAGCGCTGTGAGATCAAAGTTCCTTGGGTGGAAACGACCTTCCGTCTCTACCAGTTAACTAGTCTTCACCCTAGAAATGTTAAAGTTTGTGGACCCGTTTATTTGTAGTTTTCCCTTGAGAGAAATCTGGTCTCCTTTTACCCAACCTGAGAAGAGCCACAGCTGAGCGCCGCTCGCGTTAACCCTCACTCATGTTCCTTAATTTCTTCCCTTTACGATCGTTCTGCCCTTTGCTTGTGTTAGCGAGCGACTACGCAGTCTGCCAGCACTACGGCTTCTCAGCGGGGAGCAGAGATGTCTTACCACGACTTACTTGAAAGTCGCCTTCAAATAAGCTGTAGGCAGGAGAGCTGTAATGTAATGCTGTATATAAGGGGAAAAAAAAAAAGTGTTTATCACAGAGTTTAAAAGGGAGCAATGCATGGAAGAAAAAAGCTGAGTAAATGTGACTCTGTGGTAGCTCATCTTTTCCTGAAACGACTTTTTTTGTGTTATTAATTCATTACTAACTCTTATAACTAATAAGAATAACTTTTAGTGGTTATAACATCAGAATCCGAGGGATTAATAATGCTGTGTTATTTTTGTCATCAGGAAGTTTCTCGGTAGATACGCCGCCCTTTCCATAGCTGAGCATCGGCAAATAGTACAAGAGGCTGATGTACTATGGTGCTTCCCCACAGAGTATCCCAGAAAGAACAAGCACTAGTTTCTATTTGTGTTGTTTTATATCATAAACATTCATGAAGAGAAAAATTGAAAACATAATTAAAATGGAAGCATAGTAGAATTCTGGTATGATCAAATGCTAACAAAATCCAGCTGGCCAGCATGCGGGATTCGGGCTATTCTGTTTTAAAACATTTATCTCTGTTAATCCCAGAAAGACACAAAATGTAGAAACGTGAAGTAAAACATGGTAGGGAAACCTTCTGCAGTTGATTATTTTGTTATTTTGAACTGGAGAATTGACTATATGGAAAATATTTCATTTCTTTATAAAAAACAAAAACAAATTACTTTGGCATTTTCTTTCTTAGCTGGAATTCTATAGTAAAAGTTAAATAAGTTTTGGAAATTGTGAAGAAAGAGTACCATTATTTCAGATCCCTGCCTTACCCCTACTTATGTTTTCCAGTCCAGTATAGAAGAACTCCTTTTATATTATGCTACCTCATGAGGTGCAGGTCTTAATTATCACCGCTGTAGTGTAAAGTAAAAAGATTGCATTTTTGATACTTTTCTTCCAGAAAGAATTCTAGTCTGAGGCATCTCCTTAAAAAGAAATACAAATTTTGTTGTCTTTCTATTACTTCTTCCTCAAAGGATACAAAGGATTCCCTAGAGGATATTTTAATCTGCCTTCACTGTGGCGACACAGTTTTTATCATCGCATTTTGAAGCTGCAGTAATAAAAGCAGATGTGACCTGTGCTGCTTTTGGCGCTTGTTGTAGAGCAAAGACCAGTATTCTTAACCATTTTAATAAAAATTTCTTAAACTTCCATGTTTTGTTTGTGCTTATGTAGTGAGAATCTCAAGAGGAAAAGCAAATGGGGACAGATCTTCCAGACAGATGTCCTAGTGTTCTTTAATGTCTTTTAAAAATGCAGAAGTAAAATCATATGGATAAATATTGTAGTAGTGGTTGATCTTGTAGCAATGCATCGCAACAGTTCTCTCATCGAGGACTCTCTGGCAAAAGACAGTGAGACCTTGCATGTGTCTGAATGCTCAGGTGGTATGGGTAGTGATGTAGCAGTTCGGAAAAGTTGTCCATTGAATGATTGCTAGATCTTACTTTTTTTAATACAAAAATGTCTGAATTCTATCTCTAGTCATCACAATTTTGTCTTTGTATTTTTAAAGTTTATTCCTTCAGTAGTTGAATGATGGTTGTCTGGCTCACTCTACAGGCAGAAGGGGCATTTTAATGTGCTACAGGATGATGTTTGGACAGCAAAACCACGTTGTGGCTTTTCTCAGCCTCTCATGATGTGGATGCGTTCCAAAGGGTGCTAAACTTCAAGGACGCAAAGAAAACGTGGTGTTTACATTGGCTGAGATCTGCTTGCACATCTGAGAGTGGAACAAAATGGAGAAGTGGTTTTGTCCAGAAGCTACGGAAGTAGATGATGGATTTGTTGGGCAGTCTATCCATTCTCATACCAGTGCTGGAGATTTTCAGGGACGGGGTCCTCATGCTGCCTCATGAGTTCTCTTAATAGAATTCCAATCTAGGGATGTATAGGTAGCACATACTTAGTCCTTCTTCATAGGTTTACCACTGATTAAATGTTGCTGTCATGAAGATCATGCACTAGAGTGGTTTTGCAGTTATTACATATAGCCAAAAGCTTATAGCATGGTACCTGCTGATTATAAATGCCTTGTATTACTGCAGGCAGAATCTGAATACATAGGTAACTAAGGAAGTCACCTTGTACTCACGGTGGTTCTTTGAGGTGTGTTGTATGCAGATAGATTTAATAACTTGCCCTTTCAGAATTCTTATTTCCCGATGGAAAAGGAATCGAGTCGTATAGACCACTTCCCATTCAGATGCTCCAGAGGGAGATTCATGAGCGTGTCCAGGACGCAGGGTGCCGATGGTGCATAGGAACATTTTAAAGATGCCAGAAAAATGAGTTGATTAGCTTTGCTGGCAAAAAATGTTCGGGTGTTGGAAACCAGAAGGAAGCAGCTGGATGGCCAAATGAGGACAATTTCCCCCACTGTAAGTCACCCAAGGGAAGCAGAGTAAGAGTTTCCCCCTGAAAAGGACGGAGACAGCCATATGCCCAGAGTAGCTCTAGGGTCACTTGCCTTTGACCTAGATTTGTTGCTATTGTTGTCTGAGCTGTGTTGGCCTTGTTTTTCTTTTTGTTTGCTAAAAATCCCCTTTTAAGACTAAAAAGGATGGCCATTTATTTAATGGGCTGTGACATTGAGACAGCAGCATATGGTATGATTTCTTTTCCTGTCGCTACCAGACGGCAGGGAAGAAAAACCAGTGTGGGTAGTACACGTGTGTAAGTTGTGGAGCACAACCGTACAGAAGGTATCAGAGAACCACTGAGTCTAGAAAGTAAATAGTTTTTACCTGCAGAGTAACCGTTTCATTCTCATTCACTGAGTACTTTTTGTACTAAGTACAAAAATATAAATTTTGTGTTCAAGTAGTTCAGACTGTCAGTTGGAGATGCTTGTTAAATTAGCTTCCCTGCTAAATTCGTGTACTATGTTGCGGGAATTATATTTCTCCATATTTACAGAAATAGGTTTTGGAATGCGTTTGAAGGCAGTATCTTCAAAGACACACATTCTTTTAAGCTGTTTAAAATTTTCAAAACTATCCGGTCCTCAAAACTGCCAACCACCATGGTTGTCCTTTTATAACTATATAATTTGCATTATCTTGGGTTTTTAAATTGAGTAATTCCTTAAAGACAGAGCATTCTTTCTGAGAGTGTGTCATTTGCCCACACGTACACACACACACACAGACACACACTCTGAATGTGAGCACGTAGGTTTTTTTCTTACCAAGACACCTTGCGCTTTGAGAGCAGCTGACTATTGTTTTAATGGCCTCTCTTAATCTGTGCATGAGGAATCCAAACTGAATGATACGGAGCTGTGAAAATCCAGTTAGTGTGAGCTGTAATCTCTTTACTGGGTTTAAGTAGTTCGAGTGGCATTCAGACACCCTGCAGATACTGAACTGCAGAGATACAGTAATCACCTAACCATGTACCCAGTGTCTTGCTGTCATGGAACTAAAGCGGGGATGTCCCAAGCATTTATTTAGGTGAAAACCAAAACAAGCACAACAAACGCTGCCTCTGCTGAGCAAGCCAAGGAGAGGCACGTAAAAAAACCCCAAAACAGCCCATCCAAAAGACATGCTATTGTAAAGTAGAATTTAATTTCGCATTGAAATACTAAACTCTCTCTGTTTCACCTTGGGTTTTTTTGGATAAAGAATGCTTTTTCTGGAATGGAACTTTCCTGCTGTGGACATCTATTTCTTCTGATTAGGGAGGGAAGGAGGAACATCTTTGTTTGCAGAAAGTCTTTCTAATACCAAACTAATTTTGGACCTTTCTGTTGTTATTTGGAATTATAAAAGAATAAGGAAAACTTAAGAGAAGTACTCTAAAATGTTGAATGAAGTAAAAGAACTTGCGAACATGAATGTAGTAACAGTTTTTGGTAAAGAAATTCATTAATGAATGTATCAAAAGAAACTATTTGCATGATTAAGGATTGCTTTATGAAAAGGCAAAAGACAAACCAGTGGTAGATTTTGACACACATATTTGCACAGGCCTGTTACGTGTGTTTAGAAAGCTGGAAAGAGTGTAAATTTACTTCCAGGCTCTGGTTTCATCCTTGGCATCTGCTGGTTCTGTGCTGGGCAGGATGCTCTTACTCCGGTGGTAGTAGTCCCTTCCCTTCCCTGTCCCTTCTCCTCGTGTCCCCACACTGGGTGTGTAGACAGCAGTTGCATGTCTGTTTGGTCTTTTTGTTACCGTTGAAGTTTTGGCCATAAGTTACTGAGTAACCTAGAGGAAAAACTAAAAACACAAGTGAATCTGTAGGTAAATGAATGCTCTGATTCTCCAAACTGTTTTTTAGTTCAAGGCAGAGCTTGTGGCCCATTGAACATTGTCTGTGCTACTAAGGAGACCTCAGGGTTACAGAATTACGTTTTAGTCAGTTCAAACCTATTTTTTTAAAATGCTAATTCTTTGCATTATTGTTTCTCCTATCCTGCAAACAAAATGGGAATGTCAAACGTTTGGATACTTCTGTTTCATTCATTGTCCTTACTTTGCTGCTGCTGTAAGAGGTGGCAATAAGAAGCAGCTACCTGAGCAGGGAAAAGGCCTAAAACATCAGGCGGTTCTGATCGCTTGCAATTAAGACTAGAAGTGTGAAAGTGTCCTGAGCTAACTTTCTGCGTGTGTGTATTCCCGCAGGTGCCAACGGCGACCTGTTCCTGGTGGGTGTCTTTCTGTCAGATCCAGGGCACTCTGGTGCTGGTGGGGTAATCCTCACTGGATAGGTCTAGTTGGGTACTGCTAAGGAGCCAAGTGGAGCGTGTTTTTTCTACTTCAACACCATTTCGTTAGAATGATTTTCCACTGAAGTGGGAGGGTTCTCAGATCACAGAATCACAGAATCACTAGGTTGGAAAGGACCTTTAAGATCATCAAGTCCAACCATTAATCCAGAACTACCATGTCCCCTAAACCATGTCCTGAAGCACCACATCCACACGTTTTTTGAACACTTCCAGGGATGGCGACTCCACCACCTCCCTGGGCAGCCTGTTCCAATGCCTGACCACCCTCTCAGTGAAGAAATTTTTCCTAATATCCAATCTAAACCTCCCCTGGCGCAACTTGAGGCCATTTCCTCTTGTCCTATCACTAGTTACTTGGGAGAAGAGACCAACACCCTCATCGCCACAACCCCCTTTCAGGTAGTTGTAGAGAGCGATGAGGGCTCCCCTCAGCCTCCTCTTCTCCAGACTAAACAACCCCAGTTCCCTCAGCCGATCTTCCCATGGAGAAGACTGCCCAACCCAAATCTTTCATGTTGAGCATATCTGACTCCGATTCCCATAAGAGAGTTCAAAATATAGTGGGTACACATGCTTTTCATGTCTCGTCTCTGTTCACAGCATCTGATCCAATCTTGGAATAAAATATCTTCAGTTCTGCAGCACAATCTGCCTGTGTAGTGTCTCCAGCCTGCACCGCATTTTTTTGTGACAATACTTCAGTATCATGTTGGGGTTTATTCTCCTTTTTTCGTAGATTATGGCAACCCCAGTGTTAACCTAATGAATTGAAGTTTTTCTGGAGGAAAAATATGGGAATCATTTGCGCTTTGGGAACCAATTTTTACATTATTTACAGTGTAAAAGCAACATCTTTAAAGATCCATGAAGCACAAGACTGGCAAATGCTCTGAGATACTTGCAGGGTAGAAGTGGGGAGACCCAGGGAAGCATGTTAGATGTGCTGGTGATTCTCCTGGATTCTGACTTGCTCCTCATCTGCTTCCAGCAGTTAAAGTTCTTGTAAGACAAGGCCCATTTAATGGTGAATTATGTTGGGAATTATTTTCTTCCTGAACTGAAATTGAAAAAGCAAGATCAGTCCATTCTCTCAAAATGGATTAAGGAATTGATCAGGAAGGTCTGACTTTGCTGCTCAGATCAGAATCTTTTGAGGCTGCTTAATGGGATCATGCTGTGTCAAAGAGGGAAGAGGGTTTTTTGCATTGATTCTTGTCAGGTGGGCATTGCTCTGTGCTTTGAAAAATATTAAATACACACAATGGATTTATAGGAAAGTGTTCAGCAGAGTGCGATGGGGAATGTTTCCTATACCTCTGCGGGGACAGGAGGAGTGAGAAGGCTTCATATATCTGTCTCTGCCATCTCCCTTTTTCCTTTTTGTTTCTTCCTTTTCTTTTCCTTGCACATGCACAAAATTTCTCATCTCCTTCAGTAGCCGTGTAAGGAGAGGGCAATTTACTTTGAGCCCACAGAGAGGAAGGTGAAGGTGGCCAGTGCCTTGGGAGGCTCTGCGGATCCATGGGATGGGTCCGTGGGGCTGGAGCAGACAGCGGGGTTTGTGTGTGCCGGCAGATGTCCCGCGCCAGGCAGGGAGGGGATAGGGATAGTACAGAAAAAGAGAGGGTCTTATTTTTTTTTTTTCTTTTTTAAATTATCAAATTTTGGCAATAAGTAGTTGCCAACCACTAATAACATTTATACCGTGGATCGTCCACTGGCGACGGATGGCTCAGGAAGAATCTGAGCAATTGTCTGGAAAAGAACCTGGATGTTGATCTTCACAAGAAGAATCTTGGGCGTGCGCTGTAACAGACCCCAGACCTACAGAGCTGTCAGCCAGTCAGAGAGGTTCAGCTGTGTGCAATTGCTTAATTTATCTACCAACTTTTTTTAGGAATTCTGATGTGAAAGTAAACCCCTTTATTTCCTGACCATATTAAATGGTGTTTAAAAACCCTCAGATGGCACAGTCTCTGTATGAAATTTTAGACAACGTTGCGGCGTTAGCTTCTACTAGGAGTTAATTTATGGCAGGTCCTCTGTGAGTCAGGAGCATGGAGACGGAAGAGAAGGTAGGGCCTTCTATGTAGTGGAAGACATGAAATTTTTTTAAAAGGTCAGGATGTGTTTTGTATAGGGGAGGACAAAAGATTAAAATCCACCAGTTAATTTGTTTTAAAAAAAAAAACCTAAGCTTTAGGCCCCAGAGCTTGTTGAAATATGTTTCCCTTAACTTTAAAGGTTGTAAAATAGATCTCTCCAGAAATAGCTGTACCGCTATTAATTGGAAACATTCGGGGTTTTGCTTGCTTGTTTTCCATAAAGTACAGATTAAAGTACAGTTTATAAATTAAAAAAAGAAAAATCACAGAAGAGCTTTGTTGAATGTTCCTTATTGCAGCATGTTAAGAACTTTAAACTGTTTTTCTCTTCCCACCAACTCTTCTCAGTTGTTTTTCCCTTTCTGTTATGTACGAGGCTGAACTGATTTATTTTAGGTCTCATTGCTGCATTTAAACTCTCACTGTTTGGCAGCTTTTCCTTGCAGTGCAGTTTAGCTTTAGTTTCTTTTCAATGGGTTGGCATGATACAGAGAGGAAGGGAAGCAGGAAAGAATACAGGTAACAGGGAATTCTGTGTTCCGTCCTACTTACCTTCCTGGGTGTCCATAAGTAACTTATTTCTTTTTCTATTTTAATGAATGTGCTACTTTGGGTTTTTTTAAGCATTCGGGCTATAACAACTCAGGGAACTAATGTTAGATGTTTAGATCTAGATGCTACATGCTTGAAATTTTATATACTTGTGGTTATTTTTGAAAATTATACTCTGCACTGTCTTAGTAATATATTCTGAATAATGGAAATGCCTTCTTTTTAGGTTGTACTTTATGAAAGAGAAATTTTCTGCTGACAAAGTTTCCTAAGTTTTGATAGATTTAACATAAAATTATCACTAATCTGATCCTAAGAGTTAAGCACTTGAACGAAGTTGAGTAGTATATCTATTGGTATATAGTGTGTGTGTATATATATACACACACTACATATAGCTATTAGTATATACATTATATATTATGTATATCTATATATAAATATTTTATATATAGATATTTTATATGTATAGATATATATAAAATTGAGTAGTATAGCTACACTGCTCTGGGCTGAATGGAGGCTGCACTGTGTGGGTTTGCAAATGTTTTTGAAGATGGTCAGGTTATTCAAGCCAAAGTGATAATATATTTGTAATGAAGTTATATATTGAACTTATATTAGGTCAGATTCTGAAAACTGAAAAATATGAAAAAAGGTTAAAAGTGACACTCCCTCATTCCTTGCTACTGTCGCCGTACGAGATATCCCTGGTGGCCCCGTTGTGCCCACCTCCAGAACGCGTTGCTTATCTCGAGCTTACCAAACTTGCACTGTAAGTCAGAATTTTAAGTGATGTGGAGTGAAGTTTTAGGAAGCGGTCGTGACTTGTGTGCGTCGCAGGAGGGAAGACGCTGTGAATTAGCGGGGATGAGTTTCGTGGCGGAGGTCCCTTGCGGGAGCTCAGGGATGCTGGGGCAGGTATGGCGCAGCAGCCGCAGGTGTCTTTCAGATACGACGGATTCCTCTCGAGATCCTTCTCTCGAGAGCTGTGGTGAGGAGCTGTGGTTTGCATCTGCGGCGTCGCAGCCCCGGGTCCCGTTCTTGGCTTTGTGCTGACCTCCTCTAACCTTCCCGTGAGCCGTTGTGTCAGACGGGTTGTCGGTGCGTACGTGACTCCCCCTAAAACGGGGTCTGGGGCATTTGTTCGCTGCCAGGTGTGGCGAGGTGCCTGGGGAAGCAAACCAGCCAGCAGCAGGGAGCCTCGGGCCCGCAGGACGGAACCCAAACCGCGCTGGGTGAGCGGGGGCCCGCAGGGAGGACAGGCGCACCCCTCCTCGCCGGAGGGCCCTTAGGCCACGGCGGTTCACGAGACCGAGGGGCTTTGTGCCGTGAACAGTCCCGTTACGGCGGACGTTATTTGCTTGCTCTCGCTCCCTTTCCTGGACTGCAAGTTTCAGTACAGAAAAGCCCCGCACTTGTGTAACTGCCGGTTGTATTAGTAAACAGAAAAGATTCCAAATTATTGCAGGATTTTTTTTTTTTTTTTGAGAAGGCAAAGCAATCCAATGGGAAACTTCAAACGCAACTAAAAAGGGGCAGGAGCGATTTTTCATGCTGACTGTTTTCTCAGTGTCAAACCACTTTTATCAACTGTTTTTATCCAACCCATGGAAAAAATATAGAGAGAACACAATATGTATTTTTGTCAGCAGTTAATGAGCATTTTATAGAATGGAGTTAAAGTGATACTGTTCATAAACAGATTTTCCTATGAGTTTAAGTAACTTGAGTAGAAAACAGATTACTGTCTTTCATGATTGTTTCCTCTAATTTATGTATTTATTTGGTAGGTTATTTTTAGGCAAGTGCATAGAGCTTTATAGTCTTTGTTCTTAAAGAAGTAGTAACATTCAGATATGATGGAGCAGCATTTTGAAAATGCACAAATGTACAGTAGGTAGCACAAAACCCTATAAAGAAATTGTCAACCTTTTTTTTTTAACAGAGAAAGCGAAATGGCAGGGATAGTAGGTAGGGTTGTGTGTCAGCAGTGTTACGAGGAAGCACGTACCCATAGTTCCCGCATTGCCCTTCAGACTCCTAAGTAGTGCAGTTTCAAGGTGACCATATCTTGAACCTTTATTAGGAAAAATGAGTTAATAAAATCACAAATTGCTGAAAGGCACGGATATAAATGGTAGTAACAAGGCAAAAACCTTATTGCGTGGATGAAAGTCTAGGATGAATATTGTTTCATGTTTGCTGTGTAGAAGAGGTTCCTACGCTGTTCGGTTCTGTTGACGTCAGGGTGGAATAGAATAGCATATTTTCACTTGGCTTCGTGGTGGAGTGACCAAGGAGAAGACAGTGTCCTGCTGCTTCTGACTCACAGGTAGAAAGGGCAGAAAGCTGGGCAGAAGAGCAATGATTCTTCGCTGGGAAATAAAGCCCGAAGCAGCAATGCAGAGATTGCATTGTAGTCTACTTTATCTTGAATATAGAGTATTGTTGATAAAAGGGGTGTTTAATCACAGTAGATAGAATATTTTAAAAACATCCATTACTTTCAGTGATTTTTCAGAGTGCTGTCCAAATGTCTGTTAAACAGTTGTGACAATTTTGCTCCAATCATGAGTGGGTTGCACCTGACTTGGATAAATGATCCGTCCAGTTCTGTGATCGTATAGCCTGCTAATAAAAACATTCCATAGGGGAATACTTCTCTTGGTTACAAAAGCATGCTAAACACGTTCACATATGGATAATACGTACGGAAATGCTTTTTTTTGTCAGTATGGGAAAAGACGTTTTGTGAACGTAAAATCTAATTTTAGCATGGCAGTTTTCACACGTGATACCAGTGATACTTATTTCTGCCAGGAGAAATAAAGTATTTAGTTTTATATGCAACATCATGCTTTCTTTTTCCTGGTCTGCCTTTAATCTAGTACTGTGTTTACGTAATGCAATAGAAATGTTGCTAACGTGATTATACTTTTATATCTTATTAGCTCAAATACTGAGTACAATAAAATGGAAAACTGTTTAAATTTTATGTTTAAGTGCTTGAGATAAGAGTTCTTGTAAATGAAATGTGATTACATTTCCGTGATAGATCTTCTCTGTCTGTTAGTACTTTGTTTAGCTATGTAATTCTATTGGGATTGCTGTTTGATTATTTTTTCTATTTTTTATTTTTTAGAAACAGCCATGTAAAATACTCAGTGTTACACAAATAAACAATGAACACAAATCTATTGAAAACTCAACGTTTCCTGTCTGAAAAAGAAAACCATTGCTAGATAGTTTTCTTTGTGATAGCCAATTTGAATTAAACATAATTCCCTAACATCACCTTGAATTTCCATCTGTGTAACCCTGATGTTCTTAAAGCGTTTTGCATTTACCTAATGCTCTGGGCTGTTTTCACTTAGCATGTATGGAAAACTGTGACTATCTTAAAACTGTAGATGATATGAATAACAATTGTTTGCTGATCTTACCCTGTATCTCCCTGGATAACCTGCAGTCTGCAAAGGCTGAGTAAGTGGCAGATAGCTTTTGTCATCTCTTATCCGGGCTGTACACTTGTAAGGAAGAGCAGGGATAATCGCCTAAATCTAATTAGGGGTTAAAAGAGGCCATGACTGTGATGTGGCAGTGAGACACCTTACTGTATCAATCCTGTTTGCATTAGAAAAATAAGGTTGTCATATTGATTATTCAAATTAGCTTATATTGGCCGTGGCTCAATGGCTTGTATTGCAGCTGAAGCACTTGAAGGTTCCAGCTTTTCAGAGAAGACCTATGCTTATAGCATATATTATGTGGTGTCTTGTTTGCTAATTTAAGGATTTTAAAACTAAGACTGAGCGAGTTTTGTCGTGAGAATTAAGGGTTTAAGTGACCATCAGAAAATGAAGTTGGGCTTTAATGTGTGATATTTGTGATTGCTGAAAGCTCTTAAATGAAGGCAGATAAATTTGCTTTAGATCTTTTATGGAAAAATCAGTATTGGAGTCAACAGATCTTGCAGTATTATGTTTGTGCACTAATTGATGTTTAGTTCAAAGCGAAATGGAGCTAAAAAGAGTAAAGTAATTGCGTTCAGATCAATTCCACATTCAAGAGATAGTGAATTCCCTTGGCTATGACTTTGGGGTCTATATTTTAATTAAAAAAAAAAAAATCTACCTGGTGCTGAGCTATTATAGTATTCTCAAATATTTCTCAGCACTTGGCTTTTTGTCATTCAACAATTGCATCTGCTGACATCCAGCAAGGGTGTAGATGCTCTAGAGAGTGCTAATTTCAGCCTTCCTCGTTACTCGTTACGTCATGATGAATGACGTAAGTGCCGTACATAGAATGGGCAAAAGGAAAGCCTTTAAGAAGACTTTTTTTCATGTGCTTTTGTAGTACACCAAGGAATATGTGCTAGGCTGTGTCGTGTGCACAAAAATTGGACACTTCTACAGATATTTTTTTCCATTGGTTTGTGCAAATTCTATCATTACAGATGTACAAGAAAAAGAGTCCATCTTAAATTCCAGGTATCAGGCGGAGTTAGCAATTTTTTTGTCCATGGTTGAAATGATTTCACCGATCTTACATACAGTTTGAACATTTTTGTTTACCCAAGGTGTTGGTTGTGCTGTATATCTCTCTACTTCTGGGCAAAAAACCCGCATAGCTAACTAAACTGTTTTTCCCTCTATTGCATGTAGGTACGAGGTCTTCAACTTTTATTTTAAAATGTCTTCAGTTGATTCTTCCAGTTTCTTCTTTTTCCGTTAGCTGTTGTTGGTGCTGGCGTGAAAGTTACCTATCCAAATGCTAACCTTGCAGGCTGACCTTGTTGACTGAAAGCCACGATGACCAGAGGAAGGGCAGATATATTAAAAAAACCCACCCAAAATGTATATAAATGTTATATGTTGTTTGCTTACATTGTTAGAACAGCATCCTGACCCGTTTTGAATGACTGAAGATTATTATGTGCGAATATTCACATAACTTCCCAATATCTTGCTTGAACAGCAAGTTAAGTAGGAGGCTTATCCTGTCATGCCATTGTGTAAAAAGCCACTTGGTCCTGACCATTGTTACATGAATGTGTTTGCTTGGAACAGTTCCAGTTCCAGTTTCTGGGGATGCTGGTTTCTGGCACTTCTTTGCAAGACACAGTAATTTTGTATATTGCGATTGTAACTTTCAGCCAAAACTGAAAATCCAGGAAAAGAGGGAAAAGAGCCAATATACTGGATTTTTTTTTTTTCAGCAGTATCAATATACTATTTCTCTAGATCAGTACATGAGTCTGTGCAGTTATTCTGTATTCTGAATTTGTCATATTCTTTTTTCTTAAGTCTGACTTTAATCTCTTTCAGAGCACAGATACTCCAATGTTCTCTACCATGGTCTTCTAATAGTACGTAGCAAAGTATTCATGTTATTCTATAAAACATCAGTAAGACTGTCTGGAATACATATCTTAAAGAGTGAAATGAGACAAATATGAACAGTATTGTAATAAAGTAGAGAAAAATCCTCAGTCCTGGTAGCATCATAGAGAGGCAAAATTTCCTGTGAGTAAAGGAGTTGCTCGCTCTAGTGTCTGCTTTTCCTTTGAAACAATATAAAAGCTTGATTTACACAGGAGGGCGACTGACTCCAGGAAGGTTGAGGCTGCTACCCTGAGCTGTCTGCCTTACTTTTCTGTAAAAATTAACGTTTTAATGTAAACCAGCACCACTTTTGGCTTGTCTTAGAGGATCAGACTGTAACTGTTCAGGAGGTCCTTCACGAGCAGCCAGGTAGGCAAGTGCTGGAGGGCATGTGTGATCGGATAAAATCATTTCCATTTGCAGAGTTTGTTGTCTTGTGTCGATACAAAGTCTGTCGAGGGAGGTCTGTGTAGGTTCAGCATGACTCCTGTGCTAAATGATGTTAACTGAGGTGGACTGGAATGGGTACAGCTAAAAATATAGGGATTAGGGCAACTTTCATGGACAAATAGGCATCTAGCTCCAATTTATTTCCCCAGTGAAGCCCAGAGAACAGTGCTGCTGAGAAGTTGAAGTAGGCTTTGTCAGTGCCCTCGCTTTGTGATCTGTGGCTACGATTTGTTAGTTAGGTTTGTAACTTGAGGTGGTGGTTGGATATTTGCTGGGTTTTTTGCAGGTTAGAAATTCTTTCTACCGGAAGTGCTTGCTCAGTTGTCAGCCTGGTCATCCACATTTCCAGGTCTTTCTGTATGGTCTGCGAGCCCTCTAGAAATTGCTGGTGTTTAGAAGTTGTTGTTGTAGAATGTTTCACTTTACCTCTAATATTTGCAGGTACAGTAGGAAGTGCTGGTTTTAATCTTCAAGCCCCAAATTGCCTAAGATCCAAGTTTCCTTAGAGCCTGCCATGTTTATGGTACTTAATTTTTTCAGGAATCTCTTGGCTTCATAGTAGAAAAATAACCTTTGAGGGAAATCTTGGCTGTAGAACGAGACATGTTTTATATTTTTTGTATTTTCTTCTAATTTTGGTCCACTTAGTGGTAAAGCAGTAGTGTGCAATACTAATTATTTTAATTTCATTGAAGGAATGCCAAAATACAAAACGCCTAGCAAGATTTCTGGTCTAGCCTTTGGCTGGCCACTTTTCGGCAGTTTGCTCCCTCTTGCAAAGCCAGTACTGCTCTCCGTTTTCACCAGGGACTTTCTCTGTGAAGTGCTCGGAATGATAGATGCCAAATAAAATAGATGATGTTAGTCTTTCATGATAGTAAAAGGTTAAAGGCATATTAATGAAAGCAAGCGTTTTGGAGAGTAAAACGAATACGACCAATGTGATGTGGTAGGAGCAGTAGACTTAACAATTAAAGAACATACAAAGAATGTGATGCCTTAAGGAGGTTTTGGTTCAACTCAACCAGCACGAAGTGTTTAGCCAGCATTATTTGACAGGGTTTTGTTAAGACATAAAAATTTCTACAGAAATAGAGAAGTTGGGATTTCCTGGAACTTGCAGATCTTCTCTTGTTTGCTTAACTCACCATAATGTTTTGGACATCACGTTCCAGACGGTATCAGTGTTTTCAACACGGGTATAGCAAGGTCCTGAATACGCCCATTGCTTCTGAAGTTTCTCTCTGAGAAGTAGATGAGTAATAAGCACAAGACCAAAAGCAATTTTAGCATTGATTAATGTTTTCAAATTGTAAGAGACTTGCAAATTATACAGTCGGAGGCCCTTACAAATGCTGGAGAAAGAAATAACAAATAAGCAAGATACAGACCTATTAGTGTTCGTTGTCTAGTGCTGCTGTTGAATTAGCAGAGAGTTAATTGCTCTTCGAATCAAGAGAACCGTTAGCCTTGTCAGATAATTTAAGGAAATTAGCCTGTTCTCTACAATCTCGATGTATCTGTATTAGGTACAAATCCACTGTGACTAGGTCCAAGTGTGAGAGATTTTTTTTTTTTTTGACAACTCTGAAGGCATTTATTATTGAACACTAAAATATTATCATTGAGATACATTTCAAGTTCTGGTTCTGATCCTTGCTATTCCGTGTATTTAACAGTGCTTTTACAGGCTTTGGTGATTTGTTGCATACAGGTAACCAGCATTGTTTTGGACCGAACACTGTGAAAACAAAGGTGCTGAAGTGGGAACTGCTGTAAATGGGACTGATTTAGAGATCTCTACTGAGCTGCTCCTGTGCCAGACCTTCATGAGCTTCAAGTAGCTGGTTTTGGTTTGGTTTGGTTTTTTTCTAACCTTTCCATTAATTTTAATAACCTTTAATAACCTTTCAGATTATTTTTGTCACTGTCAGTCAGGTATGGTTGAGCTTTGTGATCAATTTTTATTTTTTCTGTTTGGATGAAATATTATTTCTTTCCCTTTATTCATGGCCAAGGAACTAATTTCCTATCAAGCTTGAACAACTTAAGCTCTACCTTTTAAGTTTTATAAATTTGTCTTGCAACACAGCCCAACGTGGAAGTTGTTAGTAGAAGGTATAACATTCTTCCTTACTGAAAGTCAGACTTTAAAGAAACCTTTTTCATATTAAATATGTTTTCAAAATTCATCTGGACTTTAACAGAAAAGCCTTTTAGAAGCATTTGTGAGTCTTCCACTTAAAATAAAAGGATCTCTGTGGTGCTTTCCATAACTTACCAACCTAAAAATACTGAAAACCTTTCAAAACTCTACGGTCACGTAGAATAACATGCATTTGAATGCTGAGAAGATACTGTGGAGGATGCGAATTGTACCGTTCAAAAATAGTTTACGGTATGTTTATTTGAACTGAAAATGGCTGCAGTGACACAGCGGCAGGGAATCCTTCAGGTTTATTATTAATGTGTCTGTTCAGGTTTGTTCGTGTTATTCATGTAAGAACAGAGGCTTCTCTCTCATGTCAGATGTATGTTGGAGAATCTTCTGAGCTGCTCCTGCTTGGAATGTTTGGAATGGCAGTCTTGCAGAAACCAAGAGACTTGCAAAGGCTTTCTTTAGGGGTACATTAATAGAAACAAACTGTTTAATTGTGAAATACAACCTGAAACTCAAGTCTCTTATGACCAGGAATGCTACAAGCTGTGGTAGCTGAAGTAGTTGAGGAGATAAAATTATATATAAATATTCGGAGATCAAGTTGATCTGCTTTTTTCAGGAGAAGGAAAATTTTATACCTTGTATAGGAATGAAAAATGTGCTCACCTGACATTTAAACATAATCTAAACATTTAGAGTATATTCTGAGTGTGCCCCTGTGTTTCTTAGGGAGATAAATTCAGGCCTCATGAAAGAACATGAGGAATTAACTGAAGCGACAAAATCAAACTGCAGGGACACAAAAAGGAACGGTGAAAAAGCATTTACAAATGGGATTTTTATACCTCCCAACAGTGATGCCTAAAAAAGCACGAGGTTTCAGTGTGCTAAAATTGGATCAAATGCAGTCGCAGGCGGCGGAATTTCAGTAAAGTGGCACTTTGTGGGTCTCAGCTGAACTTACCACGGTTGCCAAAGTGCTGCACACATCTTCAGTAATAACGGAAATGTGAAAAACTACCTTTTCTTAGTCTTTTGCCTTAAAGTGTGTGTGTCCTAGGGCTGTTGGGTCATCCTGGTCTTTCGTCTGAGCCGTGGAAATTAGTCAGCTGTGAATGCTAGAAACAAATACCTGCCTTTACTGAAGAATTACTCTGCTGCTTATCTGCTTTTTATTCTGAGTGTCTGCTTTACGGAACGGAGCCTGGTTGGTTTTTGTGGGGTTTTTTTGTTGGGGTTTTTTGGTTAATGAGTGTTTATTTTTAAGCAGTACCAGTGTTGTAGAGGACTGTTGCTACAGAGGAACGACACACATCCCAGATTTCTACAGCAGGTTCCTGTTCTTTTGGGACTGTATTAGTCTTACCTAAAGCTATTTGAAATCCATCTGTTCACTTTCTATTCATTTGTGTTTTAAGTGCAACATCTTGTGCTCTTTCAAGGTCCTTCCAAAGCATGGGAACTTTTAATTGATTTTTATTTGAAATTCTTTCTTTTTGGCAAGCAGGGGCATTAGGGCAGCAAAAATGACTATGTTCTAACGCTACATAAATACAGGCATACAGGTTTTGGGTTTGTTACAGTATTTTTTTAATTATAAGAACGTCTCTCTGTTAGATCCTCTGAAGAAACTTGTTAAGTGTAAAGAACAGAACCAAAGTCTGCGAGTCTGCTGGTAGCTTCTGGTTTTTAGATTTCCCATAAAAGAAACTCTTGTTATAAAGGAGCATTTGCACAAGGAGTGTGTGGAATAAGTTGTCTGACTTGTAGCGATGGGATTATAAAGACTGTCAAAAATCTTCTTTGTAAAGTATGCAAATAGCATAAGAAGTGACTGGCAAGATGGATGCCTGAGTTTGAGGAAAATGATTTACGGTGATTTAAAAAAAAATAAATAAAGTGTATCTACAGATGGGTAGTGACAGTGTGCTTGTTCGCATTGGTTATGGGTAACAGACCTGAGGCTGGATGAGCTTAACTCAGTCAAGATACTAAATGTAGGTATTAGCTGTGTTCTGTGAACGGAGATCCATGGGGATTTAAAGAAAGGAGAAAAATAAAAGATTTAAAGATTTGTTTCTAAGGTTAGTATAGAAGATTTAAATTGTCACTGTGGAAGATTCAATAATAGAATGCATATCTGTGCAGTATAACCTCAACATGCAGGTGGTACCTTACAACATGAATTTTGAGCAATGAGCGAAAGCGTGAAGTTCGGGGGTTTGTTGGGGTTTTTTTCAGAGATTAGTCAAAAGTTGTGTGCCAGCAAATAAGTTATAAATACTTAATAACTTAATAAACTTCTGTAAGATTTTATCCTTCTGGGAAGAATGCATAGCACAATATCTTTAAAAAAATTACAAATAATTACTACTGACAATTTCTAGATTAACTTATTTCATAGGTAGAGTGCCTTTAATTGCCAACTTTATTTTTATTGAACATTTGATGACGAGATGGTTATTGTTTCCCTAAGCACAATTTTCATGAGCGTTTACTATTTCTTGTACAGTTTATAATGAATTTAGGCAAACATTGATCCGTTCAAATACGATGTCACTTCAGTGTGGTGTAGAGAGCTGTGTATTCTTGATTTACAAAACATTATTACAGAACTTGTTTAATGTGCATAGATAGTTTAAAACAAAACAGACAGGCTTGAGGTTTCCTTATGTGCCCTTCTTTTTATCAACAGGCTGAGGGCCTGAAGGAATAGAGGAAGTGAATGGACACCAATGTATCCAAATATCTCATTTTGCCTAAAAGCAAGTGCCGGCAGATAAATGCCCATAAAGGGATTTCTTTCTTAAGCCCCATGGATTTTTTTTTTGCAACTTTTTGTGTGAGTTAGAAATGAAAACCATTCATCTAGTGCCCCAAAGAACGGCCTTATTGAATGGAATAACAGTGTAATGTACCATTGAAGGCAGGATTGAGAGTGATTATCTTGTTAACTCTTGACAGTTACCGCCAGCTTGAAATAGAACTGGCAGGCTTGATTTGCAAATGAATTAGAGCTTTTTCATTTTGTGCCAGGATCATCTTTTTATATTCTGATATGACAGATGCTATGTTCCATGCTTTTGTTTCTCTTCAGTTTTATACTTGCAAATAAAAACCAAAAGATTATGATAGTAATTTTATTTGCATCTTTTCTCCAGGAGTTTATTCTTTGTCTGGAAGTTTTTAATCTTATATTTTTCAAAAATTTTGTTTAAGAATAGTATTGTTCCCACTGAATAAAATTTCATTAGGTTAAGTACAGTAGTAATTGGGTGAATGAGGAGGATTTGGAAGCTTTCAGAAAATGGTAAATTGATTGCACTCAAATTGTTTTAGTGCTTAGAACATTTAAATTTTCTCACTGACTTAAATTTAATATTCGTCAATACTGAGCATTGAGTGCGGCTGAGGAAAATCGAACGTTTTAAATATTTATCGTACCAGTATGCTAATAGAAATACACGTGTAATTAGTTTCAGACTTAATGCTGATAAACTCTGTTTACATTCTGCAGTCATCCAAACACAGATGGCAAGGTGTTGGGTATGATAATCATTGTGCACTCTTTATATGTTCCTCATTAACCTGTAACACTCTCTACTAGTCCGGGGAGTTTTTCCTATAGTTATGCTTACCAACATTAAAACTTGCTCTGCTTTGTTTAATATTCAGTGCAGCGTTCTGTGCGTTTACGCTGCTGGGCTTTTTGCTACTTTTGTGCAATCTATTTTGTACTCTGAGGCTAATTAGCAACACTTCCTACTGCCGCTAATGCCCATTACGGAAATGTTTTCTTACACCTTCACCTACAGGATGTGTTGTAATTGAATATCTACTAAATAATATTACAGAAAAGGTAAAACAGGCCAAAGTTGTCTAATTTAGTTAAGACTACCAAATAATCTGGTTAACAGAGACAGTGACATTCCAAAGCCTGAAGCTTAATTCCTTATGTTTGCTGGGATTGCAGACGTCGATTAACAAGCTTTTAACAAGTTAACAGAGAGTAATCTTTGCGAAGGGAACCCCGTGCACAGAACCAGAGGACAAAAACCCAACCAACCCAACACAACCCCGGGAGAAAACCAACCGAAACCCGCCTCACATACAAAAACTCCCAGGACTTGCATGTTATGAGGCCCTTTGAGTTGCCAAGTTCATCTGAGGAATGGCTTGAACTGGCAACCAGGATAAAGAAATCTGCTTTGATGGTTCATGGGATTTCCATATCTGACCTGAAGTCTTGGTAAAGCAGAATTGGGAGCTTTTTGGGGTAGTCATTTTGGCTGCCATTTGTCTGTGAAATACTTAAGGACAAAAAGGATTTTTTTGTAGGGTCTATTTGAAAATATTGATTCTATCAACACTGTATTTTGTGTCCTGCCCCTGCCCTCTACTTAGTTTCAGTATTTATTTCTGTAGCATAAAATCTTGAATTTTACTCTGTGAGCCAGGGTTATACAGAGATACCTTTTTTCCCCTCTTGAATATTTGATAAGGTCTCTTGGGTACTGATTTTTCTTCTTTCTAGGATAACATATTATGGAAATTGTTTCACCTTGTGTCCTGTTTAAAGTCCCTGGTTTTAGCATGATTCAATTTAGCTTGCATTATATTCTATTGAGTTCTTCAGCAGTTCCAAGTTATTCTGTATGTGTGTGTGTGTGTGTGCGACTTCTGCTTTTCCTCCCACTTTTGATAAGCGACCTTCGTATGATCTTTTTGAATCTTTATTAAAATTAAATTAGTAATTGGCCAAACTTCTTACCATTTTTGCCCCCAAGTGAAATAAATTCTTTGGTTGTCTGGAGCGAAGGAGCCACTGAGCATGACACCACCAGCTTTAGAGTCTTTACACTTCAGTATCAGTTCCAGACCATTTGAATCTGATATTAAGCAAGAGCAAAACAACATTCCACCCTTCTTCAAAAATATCCTGGGTGTGTTTTCTAGCAAAGTGAAGGATTCTCTAGCCACCCCCTAACCCTCTCTGATGTTGGCATTGCACAGCTATATTATTTTCACTATTTTATTTTGTAGTCATTTTGTTGGTTGCTTGGATCTTCCAATAATGGAAGAAAACAGGGGTTTTTAGATACAACGAGCCACAACTCTTAGAGCCATTGCATCCATTCAAGGGATTCTCTTTGAGGTTCATGTAGTGCTGAGAATCTTTGTGTACCTTACCTGAGTAGTAGATTGCAAGGATTTTGATTTTTGTTATTGGTAATATTGTTTGGGTATGTTGTTTGGTTACTTTCAGAAAACTCGGGGGTTTTTTTCCTTCATCTTTGTATAAGAAAGGCAGGAGGAAATAGCTATCTTTTACAGTTTTCTCCTTTTGCCTTTTGTATACTCCCTTTGATGTAACTTCCACTTACGGCTACAAAAAATATAGCCCCGCTTTGCAGGTTTTTCTTTATAGCCCAGATGATGTTAAGTAGTAGTGTTGAAGAGTAATGTTGGTTTTGTTCTGTTTCTGCACGTTACGTAGTCTTCACCAGCAGTTCTGCCAGACCACCAGTGTGGTATTGGACCAGCTTGTCATCAAAAGTCAGTAGGTATGAACTTACCTGTTCACGCAGGAGAATCAGCACTCTTCTCTTAAAGATGGTTTCAAAGGAGAGGACAGGCATAGGGCTTAGATTTTTGTGTAATCTTTGTTGTGACTTTCAAAGCCTACTGAAATAAGTATGGTCTGAAGTCAGATTTGGAAACACCAGCCTATAATTTTACAGAAAACACAACAATACAAAACCTATAAAATTTAGTGGAATGTGATAGGGATATCCACTTCTAAAAAAACTGCATCCAGGATTCTCTAACTCTGAAGCTGAAATTCAGGCTAGCTCAGGGAAGAACTTCAAATATGTGGTGCCTTCTGAACAGTCACCATGCAAATGTAATAATTGTGTGTATTTATTCTAGTTGTTGCTGATAGAGAGAAAATATGTCTTTCTATACTAGGCAATCCAGCAAAGATCAAATATATAAAATAAGTAGTAAGGGAGCAGTTCTCTATCTTGGAATATCCCAATAGAATTAAATAGTAATTAATAGTAATTAATCACATGGAAACTTAATTTTCTTCTTCCCGGGAATATACAGGGCCCAGCTCTAGTCTGAGAAATCATGAGATACTGGCTTTTAAACTCACCATTGCGGAAGACAATCTTGCCACAGGTTGGTGGAGTTTTAGATGGGGGATTTCCACATTCTAAGAGAGAAAGGAAATTATTACTGGCGGTGGCGGTGGTGGAGTCAGAAATTTGGAGTATTAACAATGCTGCTAGATTGAGTAGTCAAGGCTAGTGTAATAAATTCCTTATCTGAATCTGATTTAGATTAGTTTGATTTTTTTTTTTTTTGATGGTGCCTACTGACAAGCCAAGAATCTCTTGGCAGATGAGCTTTGAGAAGACTATGAGTTTCAGAAGCAGAAAAAGATAAGGCAACGGCCTTGTTGAATTTGAGATGCTAATCTGCTAAAATAAAGATGATATACAAAAAGAAAGCTCTAGAGATAGTGGACTAGTCTACTTCTCCCATAGCTGTCACCTCCACTATAGTTGCATTTAGTTCCTTGCTTTGGCCGTATTGGGTCAGCATAGACTCCTCACTAACTGAAGAAGCTCAATGCAGGAGAGGCAGTGGCGATGATGTTTATGGCAGTAGCCTCGCTCATCCTCTTCACCATACCCCTTGGTATCATTTTTTCTCATTTCTGTCTTCTCTTGCTTTATCTTCCTTCAACACAGAGTTTGGGGAGATGGGAGAGGGGACTAGACCACCACTCAAGCTGGGTTTAGCGTAATATGTTTATCCTGTTTTGTGTTGCTTGTATTGGCAAATGTTTAATATATTGTCACCTGCTGAAGTTCATAAAAAGGCTCTGAAGACTTCTGAAGAGATTCAGCTGTTTAGTTTGAGGTTGTTTATCTAGAATACAAGCGGGGATTGATAACATGCAAAAGAAAAGTATTGGATGTGTGTGCTACTCAGATGAAGGTCTTTAGGGAAGACCATTAGATGACAGCAAGCAGCAGAAGCATGTTAACAGGAGGATAAAGAACAGGAAAACATGAGGTTGTTCCAAGAACATCTTTCACTATGCGGTTCTTAATCCAAGAGGAATGCTGGGACAAAAAAGGGATTAATTTAAAATGATACTTGACAGATTATTGAAAGTATTATGTGATGTGCTTGTTGAATGATCCAAGAGATTTTTAAGAGAGAGTTCTATGAAAATTATCTATAACCGCTTGGGACAATGCTGCCTGATCAACAATACTAGCATGTTGGCGTTCATGAAGAGTGGAGTTAAAAGGCCTTTATTTGAGAGTGCGGTGCAGCCTGACCCGAAATGCTGCGTATGACCTTGTTCCTTGCAGCCTGTAGTTAATGTTGTGGAACTGGAGGGGATTCTGCCAAAGGCCTTGCTAACGATGAGATGATTTATTTATTCATTCGGCTTGTGAGGAGAAAAATCAGACGTTGGGACTGTTTAGTGTGGAGTTCAGGTGACCAAGACGGTCAGGGGCTGGAGCACTTGCCCTGTGAGGGGACCTGAGGGACTGGGGGTGGTTCAGCCTGGAGGAGAGATGGCTTCGAGGGCACCTGACACCCAGGCTGATGAGGAGGGAGGTTGCCGAGGAGAAAAAGCCAGGCTTTTTGAAGTGGTGTGGCCTAGGAGGAAAGATACAACCAGCACGGATCGAAAAAGGAGGCGTTTGGACTTGATAGAAGGCAAGACACTCCCAGTGAGGACATTTAATCAGCAAAACACGTTGTCCAGAGAGATCGTCCTTTCGAGACCAGGCTGGATAAAGCTCTGAGCAGCCTGGTCTGGCCCCAGCTGGCCCTGCCTTGGGCAGGCGGTGGGACTGCAGACCTCCAGAGGCCCTTCAACCTGAATTATACTATAATATCCATAGATACAGATAATCCGTAGAATTATTCTGTGGCCTATAGATTCTAACCATAAAACTATGGCAAAGAAAATCACAACCTATGAATATGAGGGAAATACTGAGAATGAGTTGTTATCAACTTGAAAGGAACCAAAGAATATGAACTGGAGTGGTTTGTTTTCATTTGGAATACATTTTTTAAAATGGCAGGATACTTCCAGTTCGATGCTACTGATCTGAATAGCAGGACAGACTAAACTCGGCTCTTACAATTGTTTGTCATTTTAGAGAGTATAACAGAGACCTACTAACAAGCTCAATGGCCTATTTTAACGATGAGTAAAAGTATCTCTGAGATTTCTTTTGTTTTAGGTAGCCTCACAGTAATAAGTCACTGGCATTGTAGTGCGATGTTAAGACTGTAGCTTCTTGAGCGTGCTTTGCTCCAGAGTACTGTGTCTACATGTACGCGGTGATGTGTTTAGCTCTGCTGTGCAAAAACAAGTATTAGTGCTTCAATTCCAGTGTGAACCTGTTATAAATGTATTAAGAAGTAAATTATTAGTGAAATCTTGTATTATTTTAGAATAGCTAAAGTTCAGATATTTTGAAGGTGTTGCATATTTTTCAGCTCCCTTGGTTGATTAATGGTTAGTTTTATATGGGAACCTACTTTTATGAACATGAATATATGGCTAGGTTAAAATCAAGATTTTCAGCAAGTGCTAGTGAATATTTTTATTTCAGTTTAGGTTGCTGGCAAAGGAACTAGCACTAATAAGTTAAACACTACACGAATTGGTTACCATACGATGGTTTTAAGTAATCCAGAAGTGGCTACACTTGCTTAATTGAATTCCTGGCTTGTTGTTCCAGGTCCCTTATGACCATGATTCAAATTTAGCTCAGCTGCAGTTTTTTCCCCTGGCATTACCAAAAGCTAACATTTGGATTAGCCTGGATATTATGCTTACTGGTTTTAATGTATGATTTTAAAATGTATGCACGTTAACTAGTATTTTACAGCACAATTTCTTGACTACATTGGGGAAATACAATTCCAGAGTTTCTCTGATGGAAAACAAAACAAAACAAACCTCAAGAATAAAACCAAACTTGCCTGATGAACAACAACAAAAAAGATGTGGTGCACTGGAGACAGTTTGAAAGGCAAATATGTATCTTGTTGGGAACTGCATGGTGTTAAAGTTGAGTAAAATATTATTATCTGATAATGATATAAAATTAATCTAACTTTCTCACTGTGTTCCTTTATAGGAGTATTATAATAGTGAATGTGCATAAAGCTGCTCTTTTATTTGTAGTGTTTTATGGTATTAATGATTAAGGTATTCGGTAGATGTCTAAGGTTTTGTGTTAGACTGAGCTGTAGCAACAGGTCTGATTTTGCATAACACGATATTTGAAACACAGTATTAATGGGAGTGTTATTTGTATAATTATTGCTTAACTAGAAAGATGACATTATGCCATGGCTTCACTAGTTGTCATCTCTGATGGATGCACGGCAGCCTCCGGCTGGAAGGAGGTTTCATTGGAAGTGACAGGTGCCACAAGGTTTATTTAGGACAACCTCAACCTTGTCCTGGTTAGTTTGATAATGTTTGCCTTATGTATGTTCAACCACTGCATTTCCTGCGTTAGAGCCTTGTGTTACACCGATACCACTATCTGCGCTGCCTCAACTGCAGATTGGATGAACAGCCACTGACACTTTTTCAATATTATTGCATTAAACCAAGTGGATTTTGATTGATAACCTAATATTCAACTAATGCAAAACATCAATCATGGCAAGTATATTAATTATTTAATATTGCAGTCTAATTCAGAAATCGATGTGCTGCATGAGGGGAAGGGAAACTCACTGTTCCCAGAAGACTTAAGACAGGGAATGATTAAAAAAAAACCCCAACCCTGCTGTACTCTTGTGTGTTAGTTCGATACAAATCTTTATTCATTTGCCAATAATCTCTTCGCATTTTCCACTTCAGGAGCTTTTTTATCAGTTTTGAGACCTATAATTGAATTAGGTCTGCTTTCAGCACAGGGCTAAAGGAGTTGCACAAATATTGATGAAGTCATGGCAGGGACGGCGCAGGAGCCAGACCACTAACAGGGCGGGTTTTAGACCATTAGTTGGGAGCTCCTCGCGTCAGCATCTTGGATCCTGCTTCCAAAGTAATTAAATTCTTTAAGGCCATTTAGCACCTCAAAAATAGATGTGGGAGATGCTTTCTATTTAAGTACCATGTGGACTTGAATAATAAGTTTTTGTTGCAAAATAAAAAATATTGGTGTAAGGAAAGCGCATCTTTTTCTCTTGCGTCAGTCATGATATATTCAGGTAGAACAAACGTGCGTAGCAGACTTTTTTGGAAAGCTTTGTGAAACTAGAAATAAAAGCTTTCTTTAAAAAGTCTAAAATACAGTACAGCAAGGTG
The DNA here is from genome assembly GCF_964289735.1 of Phaethon aethereus. Lineage (NCBI taxonomy): Eukaryota > Metazoa > Chordata > Aves > Phaethontiformes > Phaethontidae > Phaethon > Phaethon aethereus. The sequence continues at coordinate 27,097,110 of NC_138585.1, read as the reverse complement.
GCACAATGTGTAACTGAATGTAGCCTTGTTCAGTATTTAATAAAATTTCATACTTTATTTCACATTATGTCTTGCACAGCCTGTACTAATGATTAAAGAGAATGGAAGCCTCCGTCTTGCACGGTTTGCTCTCTTACAGGAACGTAGTTGGGTTTTTGCTCCTGTAGGTTTATGTAGTTGAATAATTTGTTGAAAATTTTATACTATAAGAATAAATACACACTACATGATATAGTTCAATAACTGATTACCTGAAATCCTTTGGGACGGTTTCTCCTTGTTAGCCATGGTTACGGCCCCTCTTCCTCAAAAGGCACAGTTACAATTTTGGAAGCAGGTAGAACCTGGAGTCAATGAAAACAGAAACCAGCCTTCTTGTTTAGTGGCTTGGGATTTGGGGATTTTCTAATTTGTTTTGCTTCGGTTTTCTTTCAGGTTATCTTTTTTACATAGCAGGATGTGTTGAGGATTAGTTTTTACTCTGAATTCTCTTTCCATTTCAATATTTTTACTTTGATAGTTTGGTCCATTTTTTTGTACCTGTCTCTATGTGACGTTACTTATTTTTGTATCTGTACGTTTGTATTTTTTTCCAGCTGTCAGGAGTCAAATGCAAAGTTTCAGTCTGGCTCCCACGACTTAGATAATATATAAGATTCATTCCATCATCTTTGTAAATGGTCACAGAATTTTATTATTGAAATAGTGTCAAAGCAGAACCATGAGCCACTGAATGTAGATTTGATAAACAGCATTATGCACTGTCTCGTTCTATTAATTCCAATATGAACAGGGGGATAACTATATTAAAAATGTTTTTTAAGCAAGTGTACTGTTACATTGCTACAGCTTATAGCAATTGCAGGGTGGGTAAAATTTGTGGTTTTAAATAATGCTGTAATTATGCATAAGGATAATCAATACTTTTTAGGTATTGTGATGATAAAGATATTAAAAGTAAAAATTTTACATACTTGAGAAATTACATGGCTTTGACGTTTCTGAGTTAAAGATAAATCGTTGTAGGCAAGGGTTTAGCAACTATTTAGAACTTTCGTTCTTCTGTTACAGGGACTGTGGCAACATCAAAGCTGGATTAGAACATCTGGTAAGTTTTAATTTTCTCTTGAACATTTGCAACATCTTTGATATCTGCATTCCAAATGAACACTTTTGAATGAGCTTTGAATACCTTGAATTGAGAAAGTCAACCATTTCCCAGAGGGTCAGCTTACTGTTATTATGTGAAGGCACTTACATTTTCATTTATCTTACCATTTCAAGGGAGTTTTAATTTTTTTAAATTACTTTTTTTGATGTAGAGATGAAATAAAATGGACTACAATCCTTGGATTGATGATTGCCTTAATTATAAACAAAAATTGTTTGGTGTTGGATTTTTGGCATATCCTGATCTGAAAACAACAAACTTGTGATGATTAAAAAAAAAAAAGACACACACACAATCAAATATTGCATGCATAAATATGGTATGTTTTAGTAATTTGAAGTCTTTGAAAGAAGTGCACAGCTTTGTTTTTTTCTCTTGTCTTTGCTTTATGAATAATGTATCTACTTAAATTCCATTCAGTGCTGCACTATAAAATAATAATTGAGATGCAAAATATTTTTGGTTTAAGTAAACATATTCAAACCGCAAGTGATGGCAAGACATACTTAGCATTAAAAACTAATCAGTTGATCAAAACTGGAAAAAATACAATATTGTCACAAGTCTGAAGCTCACTGAGCCTAGGATGTTAGTATCAGCAATCATCAGAACATTAAGTAGTTCATCTAAACAGATTATTAGATCCCATCAAATCAAAATATTCACTGTTAGTGGCACGTATATCTCAGTATATCATGCGCAGTGTTTAAATTCATGTTTAATTTTTTCATATAATTTCTAAATAATACATCCTGTTCTGTACCGCTATTAAAATAAAACCTTATCACAATGTATTGCACGAGCATTTGAAAAAGTGGCTTTTCTGTTGTTGCTTGTTGATTTTGGGAATCACTTGGGAAATATGATTTGTAGGAGCTTGTGTACCAATATCTTCTCGGAGTAACGGCGGGATGAAAAGGATGTATATTCTGGCATAGTTGTCAACAGTTTCCCCTTTATAATGGTGGCATATTAAATGTTCCATTGCAACTAGTATTTTGAATCTGTAAATGGAATAAATAGCTGAGCGTTATGAATAGTTCTTAGAGCGGTTTGAAAATTAATCTTGTTTGCTGGTTTCGTCGGTATCTTGCATGCTAGTTGAATCTCTTAAATAAATTTTTAAAATGTTTCATTCCTCTGCTGGTGTCAGGTACTTGTAATCTGATGGGTTCAGAGAATTTTTCTAATGCATTATAAAGATGCTGTAGTCTTGACAGATGACCATGACGGGTACTTTTTCTAAATCGGGAGTGCTGCAGTAGCTGGAGCTGCAGGTCTGATTTATCGCGTCACCTCACGCCAGCAGGTGCAGAAGGACGAGGCTCTGCGGGCTTTGAGCAGCCTGGGGTGGGGGAGGACCCGGGATAGCGTTTTCACTGATGTTCAGGGTTTCTCTGGGATTTGGGGGAAAAGGTTCTGGAATGCTTCTCGGCAGAGTAATGATGCCTTAAGTTCTTTACAGGGTAACTCACTATATGCTTGAATAAAATTTTGTCTCCATTAAACACGTTAGCTGCTTTGTATTTCTGTGAAAGATCTGTCAAAAAAACCACCAGGTTTGAAACTTTTTTTTTCTTTTTCCTCCCTGTTATCTTAGCAAATCTGTCCTGGGAACGCATGCTCAGGGAAATTAGACTGTTTCCCAAGACACCCACAGATGGGTGTAGTTGTGCTGGAAACCGTTTTATATCTCAATGGTATGTCAGACAAGTTCATCAAGACCTTTTGGTCTCCAATAAACTATAGGGATATTCCTGAGAAGAATTAATCCACATGATTTCTCTGGTTCTACTACCTTAAATTACTGCATCTTCAAATACTTCTAAAGAAGTTTCTTCCCCCCTATGAAAAAAGAAGAATCTTTATATTGATTGGGCAATCTATTATTTAACCCATTCTGCAAAAAAGGATGTTTTACAATTTGTGACATAATTCTTATGGGCTCTGTATGTTCCCAGTTTTTACTGCTTACTCTTGTTTAAGTATCTGCTGCCATCCTGGGATCTAGCATCTAGCTACGCACAGGAGTGAAATAAAGTGGTATTACAACAAAAATCTGGTAAATATTTTACAAATTGTTACTTGGAAATACTTCCAGTTTAAAACCAGCTGCTTTCATAAACACAAACATTTCCTTTGTAGATTGGGGAACTTGCCAGCAGGTCCCTGTCCTTGTTTCGGGTGAGTCCGAGCTGGCCCTCCTGGAAGAGCTGGGCTGGTCGCGGCCGCTCGAGGAGGGGCTGTGCCGTCCATCTGGACCGTGCCCGGGGGCCACAGCCGCACTCCCTGCTGGCCACCGGCAGCTACATCTGCTCAGAAGCATTATTATTTTTTTTTTTTAGCTAGTTAAGAAAAGAAACTGCGAAGTTCTGAGCATAGGGGGATCAGTCTTGTATTCCAAAAATTTTGGTGGTTATTTGCTGAGTTATACTTAGCTGATTCCTTTTCCGAGTAACTAATTTTAACCAACTGTAGAAACCTTGGAATAGTTTATTATATATCTGCAGCTCTGAATAGGTCCTGTCTTCTGTTAATAGCTCTACTAAAAAAGAACCGTGGAGCCATCCGTGCGGTTTACTCATTAGAGATGCCTTATTTGTGTCTTTTGTATAACATTTCAAAGCAATAACCTCCTTGTCCTTGTGGTCAAGCAGCAGAGTCTGCCCGTTTGAAATGATGAAGAGCAACCTGTCATTAATAGCTTGTTTAGCCCATCAGCGGTTTGTAAGAATATAGTTATTGCCTGCCAAGAACGCAGGCGCGCTCCCCGGGCCGTGTGTTAATCAATAACCCCCGGCAGGTGCGGACGGGGCTCTCGCGAAGCCGACTGTCGCAGCGCCTGTGCCTGGCGCTGCCAAGGAAGCTGCTGGAGTTCACTGTTTGCGTTTTTAGTTGCATCGCGTGGCATAGGTAGTGTATATCCAGGTCATTAATTCGTAATTAATACTGGTTAACTCCATCTGGCAGCGTTTTGGGTTTTTTAAGAGATCTTTGGTAGAAAAATTTGCATAAATGATCAACCAAGCAAAAAAAAACCCTCAAAAAAACCCCCAAACCCCAACCAAAAAAAGCCCCTCCTTTATCCAGAAAGTGTTAGTCCTTATTTACGGGGTATCGCTGGTGGTTTTTTTGTTGGAGCTTGATTTCAGTGGTCGACCTCTCACTGATTTTCACTGGCTTAGTTTCAGACTTCTGGTGATTACAGCTCAGTGGTCCTAGTATGGCTACTGGGCAGCAATGTCTGATAGAATTGTTGGCTTTCTAATGAGCTATAAAACCAAGCAGCCAATTATTTGTGTTCGCAAACAATTAATTAACACTCTTAATATGGGTAATTATGTTTATCTTGGTATCCTGGCAAAATTCCATGTTGGTCAATTATATTTTGCAAGCTTGATTTCCCTCTTATTGAAGAAGTGTCAGGCTGACTGGATGGTTGTTTTTTTTCCCCTATTGAAACTGTATTTAATTGAAAATAAGATTTTTCACTTTTTTTATTTTTCAAAGAGTCATTTCTTTCTCACATGTCCTTTCAAAAATGCTAATCATCAAAACCTGAAAAAAACTCCCTCGGGAAAACCACTGTGGTGTTCTTGAGGAGTTATAATTACCGTGCCCCAACTCCCATTCTTAGCTTTTGACCAAATTCCCCTCCTGGGTGAGATCGCTGATGAGGTACCTCTAGAGAGGACAGCTTTAGTCCAGCAGATACGAGGCCG